>NW_025776612.1:0-141446 GCF_021130785.1 Homalodisca vitripennis | reverse complement strand
AAGAAACACACCGAATGTGTGATTCTGACATTTTTTTCCCTCTACAACCATATAGAGTGTGCTACTCCGTTAATTGATAATTTACTCTTTTTACACCGAGTTCCTCTAAAAGCTTGTTGTGTCTGTTCAAAAAACTAAGCATCTATTTTTATGTGCCCCTTGGATATTAGATTGAGTTTATTGTATTTTTTGTCTAGTAGTTGTCTAATGATTTCATCTATTTCTTGGCTCAACTACAGCAGCCAACTCCAATGAGGAAGATGGCTTCTCTCTGCGTGGTGGTTTAGGCGAGGTATTTGCTCAGTAGTAAGATATGCGAAACTAAGAAAAACTACAAACCTTCCCTCACCCTCCTATCCCCAATTTGCAAAATTTATTTCTTTACTATAATGAAATTTATTATTTATTCTGTTTCAACAGGATATTCAAAACATTTTTTGCAAGCAATGTTTATTATGAGATATCTTAGGTTTTTGCTGCCTGGATCAACATCCTGTAAGTTTTTTAGTAAACGAAAAAATGTTTTTGAACTCTTTATTGTGTTTGTTAATTTGTACTTTATTTGTTAATTCTCTTTTCCAACGCAATCGTTGT
This sequence comes from Homalodisca vitripennis, assembly GCF_021130785.1. Lineage (NCBI taxonomy): Eukaryota > Metazoa > Arthropoda > Insecta > Hemiptera > Cicadellidae > Homalodisca > Homalodisca vitripennis. The sequence continues at coordinate 140,852 of NW_025776612.1, read as the reverse complement.
ACACACTGTTAGAGCATCATACCACATTTTACCTATTAGGTACATAACGTTACATTTTCACCTAAAAGTAATTAACGAATGAGATAAATAAAAAACCTATTAGCATATATACATAATGAAACGAAACTTTATTGAGAATGAGAAAGATAATTCAATTTTCTATAAAGCTAAATAAAAGTAAATATTCATTGTTGTAATTTTGCCTAAAAGTTGAAATATATTACTGTATTAATTATATTCTTGGGTAATATGTATTATATATATTAGCACTTGAGGTTAAATATATAATAAAACTTAACTTGCATTTAAAAATAAAGCATGAACTTCCGCAACATTGAAATAAACACATTTAGATACAAATATGCAAGTCTTAAAGACAAACAATATTAGTATAACATAAAATATCATTGTAATTATAGCAATAGGTTTTTTTAAAATTACGGTAGTGACTCATGGAAATATAATGATGTAGAAGTAAAACAAATTATGTCACATATTATTGCAACGTGGAAACTTTCAAACACAATTAAGAATTAGTGTCACCGTAAGCGGGTGTCTTTTTTAGAATTGGTGACTAATCTTGTTTATTTCTAAGAACTGTCTGTGGGACAAAAGAGCTCTGTATTCAGGGCTGTCCCAGTGTCATAGCCCTCCCCAGCGGCGCCATTGCTAATTTCAAAGGTCGTCCTGTTGTCTAAAGTCATAATCGAGTCCCATAGTGAGAGGCCATCCACCGGAAAAACTCCTGTCACCCTTTTGTCAATGAATTATGTTTGTCCGGTGCCGACACTGGCAGCGTGGTCGCCATCCGAAAAAGAAGATTATAATTACTTAGTTAGAACGGGCTTATGTTACAGATAATCATTTAATAAGAATAGGCTGATGGTAAACTACAAGAAACATTGCATGTAATAGGAAAAAAACTAAACAAGTCATTATCCAAATATTTAATTTAACACGATATAAAAAAGTTCATGCATAGCATTACTTTATAGTCTTTTTTACTTGTGTTTTTACTTTAAATTGTTAATGAAAATTATTCAGGTTCTAACAAAAACAAATTTGTAAAGAACTTACTTTTTTATAATAAACTTAAAAAAATTATTTATTAGATTAAACACGTGTAACTAATTAGTTAGCTCTGATGTTTAATCCTAGAAATAGCTACAAAACTATAGATCACAATATTCATGTTTAAACAATACATAAATATCATAAGGTTTTATAAAAAACTGAGTTTGCCGTGTAATGTATCCAATCCTACAAAACTTGGATTAAGAGGTAATTAATGCATTGTAATTGGGAAGCTCCTACTTGAGAAGGTTTTGATAATTTGTGCTTTAATTTACTCTAAAAAAGGAAAAGTTAGAGTTTATTTATTATTAAAATGTTTTAGTTCAAATTTTAGTTTTTTTATGAACCAAGGTACCATGTAACTGTTGTATTACACAAAATTAGCCATTTCTGCACGAATATCAAAAATTTTCACAGGTCAAGAAAAATTATTTAGTTTCAAAATAATTCTAGATAGTTTCATGTAATTACGCTGTAACTAATATTCTTTGAGGAACAGTCGAATATCGTAAAGTCAATTTAGGTAATCAATGATCCAATAAATATGAGTATTCTTAAATGATATTTACAGCATGGACATCATCAATATGATGATACTTGTATGCGGCTTATCAAACAAATTTAAAAAAAATCAGCATTAAATCGTTGTTAAAAAGAAGTATGATGTCTGAATTTTATATAAAACGAGAACTTTCATTCATATGCACATTGTAAATAGTAAATGAGCTATATAGAGTAATTTAAATTTGAAAAAAAAATCGGTGTATCAGTTATAATTAAAAAAAACTCATGGTTGATACAAAGGAACAAAGCACTTAATAAAAAATATTTATTTACTTTAAACTTTCTGCTTCTAAACCCAAGTTTTTAAAACGAGAATAGCTGCTTAATAATATTAAATTCAGTTACTAACAACCATTTAGTAATTTTTGGAACAATTTTGTAAAAATCTCATGAAAAGCTGCACAGTTATCAGATGACACGGAAATTTCCAGAAACCAAAAACAATGGAGACGCGTTTAAGTGAGACTTGTTTAGTGCCGGCATTGTTCACGTTTCTAAGAATTGTAATAATTAGAAGCTGCCAACTCTACTGTAAACTGCAGAATGTATTTATGGTGTTGTCGGTAAGGATTAGTGGACTTTGGGTTAGGAAAACTTCCCAGGGTAAAAAGTCAGTAAAAGGTCGTAGTCGGCCGGTGCAGTCCCACTTAGAGCTACGGAGCTCAACAAACCCTTTTAAATATCAGTTACAGTATCATTTATTACCTCTATTGAGATTATTATTTTCTTGGATTAGAAAGTACTAGTGTTTGTTACGTTTATAATATTCACTTTGGCTTCCCAAATACTATAAAAACTTTATAACTATGTCCACGCCTACGACTATATATAAAACAGTAGCATTACCAAATTGACTCGTTTTAATTTAATGGGTTGTCAAACTGGAAATGTTAAAAATAGAATATTGTTATCTCTATCTAGAAAGCGAACTATTTTCTTAGTTGTATGTGATAAAACAAAATCACGTTAATTAAAACCATTCTCTCAACATGCATATTTCGAAATTACAATATGTAAAAAACTAAATTTGAGTAGCTTCTACGGTTTAAAAATGTATCGGAGAGTAACTATCTAAACTAGGCTATTCATCCAAGTCAAAAATAAAAAAAAAATCAAAATCAAATTACTCTTTATTTTCAAATATGCAATGATTATAAAATGATTATTATTATGAAAATACCGTCACATGGGCCGAGGCCTGTGCGTGACGGCGAGTACTTATTTACAACAATTTTAGTAGAACAGACTTTTTTTAAATCCATACAATAAATAAAATTCAGCTCACACAATCAGTCCCACAAAATAAAATAAATAAAAGTTACGAAAACAAAAATATCTAAGCAAGCGGTTGAACATGTTGTATATGCTGACACGACGGCACAGCAACTGAAAGTAGTTATAGTAAATGTAGTTAATAACGGTAAGTGGGAGTGAGGAGAGACTCAGCGTTATCGGGCCGATCATCCGCAGCCAGGTAGTAATCAATCGTTTGAACAGACCAGTTGGTTCGGCCCGCAGGTCCCTTATCACTGGAGGCAGGCGCCTGTACAATGTACTCGCCACGTAGTATGCGTTCGTCAGATTCACAGTCATCTCGATGAACAGGAGCCCGCACACCACCCCCAACAGCGGCCCTGGTAGAGTAGCTGTGAGTAGTTCGACCTAGTACCGCCTCCCTGTGCCTATAGGTGTAGACCATCACATTCCTAATATATAACTGACGGATCGTGAGAATATCTGATTCTATGAACAACTGATTTGATGAAAAACGTTTAGGTTTATTTAGAGCTGCCTTGAGTATAGATTTCTGAATAACATTTAATGGATCAATGATAGTTTTGAACGCCCCTCCCCACGCTATTATTCCATACTGTAAAATAGACTGAACATATGCAAAATAGACAGTTTTTAATTCATTATAATTTAAAATTTGCCCTAATTGGTAAAATACGTATATAATTTTTTCTAAGTTTAGGTTTTTAAATAATTAATGTGAGGTTCCCATCTAAGTTTTTTATCAATTATTATACCTAGGTACTTGTACTGGTCCACCCTCTCGATAGGCTGGCAGTGACAGACGGTGATAACTGAATCGCCCATGAGTGCAGTACTAATTGCAGCTCCGCGGGTGGCTCACTCACATTCCTTAATGCGATTGGTAAAAATTTTGTTTTACTGACGTTCACGGTTAGAATGTTAGAAAGAAACCAATGTTGCATTTGCGTTAGCTCGTTCGAAGCAACCTGGTAAACTTCTTGCCAGGTTCTTCCTTTGAAAACAATTACTGTGTCATCAGCGAACAGTTGTAACATTCCAGTAATATTTAGCTTTTACTATGTTGTTTATATAAACGAGAAAGAGTAATGGGCCAAGTGTACTTCCTTGAACAACGCCATAATTTACTTCCAATGGACTACTATTTCGATTATTTATTGTTACAAATTGCTTCCGATCAGTTAAATAACTTTCGAACCATTGTAATGCAATTCCTCTTACACCAACATATTTTAATTTATTAATCAACAAATTCATGTCAATTGAATCGAAGGCTTTAGCTAAGTCCACGAAAACTAAGAGAATTTTAAAATGTTCATTTAGTAAATGCATTATTTGTTTATTAATTTTGAAAAAGGCGTCTGAAGTATTTGTTCCCTGTCTAAAACCAAATTGTAATTCCGATATTAAGTTGTTGGATTCTAAATAATTTTGAAATTGTTTTTTTACACATTTCTCAAGCACTTTACCGATTACACTAAGCAAGGAGATAGGTCTATAGTTGTTCGTGTCCGATTTTGCTGTTTCCCTTGTGTAACGGAATAACTTTAGCCAGTTTAAATCTTTCGGGGAAAATGCCAGAAGTTAGACTAAGATTAATTAAATGTTTGAGAGGAGGAAGAAAATGTGCAATATTATTTTTTAAGGTATTAGAAGAAAAATCGTCACATCCAGGAGCAGAGCCACCGCGCATCTCAGCCACGCACTTCTCCACCTGGCTGTCGGTGACCGGCTCCAACTGAAAACACATGCTCAGTTTTGATACACTGCGTCATTCCACAATGGGCGGACCGACAAGCCGCGGCAACTTACTCGCCAAACTCTGCCCTACTTGTGAAAAAAAATCATTGAAAGAGTTAGCCACGGCTACGGTTCTCCCACCCCCGGTGTCTGCCACAGTGGCGAAATTTTGAACAGGAAAAGAAGCAGATTTTGCCTGCGATGCACCACTTATCTCGCTAATTATCTTCCAGAACATTTTTGGATTGTTCGATGATTTTAAAACTTGTTCTTTGTAGTAATTATTTTTCGTTAATTTAATTTCCCTTGTAAAGATTGTTTCTGAAATAGTTATAATAATTTTTTAATGTAGTATTAAATGGTTGCTTCTTTAATGTCTTACTTAATTTATCTCGCTTTCTAATCGCACTAATTAGGTCTGCTGTAATCCATGGTTTAAGTCTCTGATTGCGGTTACTCCTGTCTTTTTATATTTTTGAGAATGCTGTTTTAAATCCTCGAAAACATCAAAAAATGCGTCACAGCACTTATTAACATCTTGCTGAACAAGAACATGCTCCCACGACTGAAGTCTCCAGTAGACGGTGCAGTTCCTGTTGGTCTAGGTATGTACTCTCAGTATCAGTGTGAGTGCCGGCACGGGGGGCCCCACGCTCCACCCCGGCCAACACGGCCTAGTGGTCGGTCAGGTCAGTGGTCAGTACACCCGCAGTCACGAACACTATAGTCCAGAGTGTTTGATAAAATATATGGTCAATGCAAGTACTAGATTGGTCAGTCACTCTAGTCGGTTTGTTTAATACATTCTGTAAGGCCAGCTTCGTATAGTATGTTTAAATATAAGTCTTTTCTGTCATTACTATTGTTTAAAATATCAATATTGGGTATCTCCTACGAACATATGAGCCATATCGTTAGAAGTAAGCGAGTAGTAGTTATGAAGTTCCTCCAAAAACAAGTCACAGTTCATAGTCGGACTGCGGTACACCCCCAGTACCCTCCAGTGTCTAACCGTCACAGTCAAAGTCCACCTGCAGTCCAGTTGCCTCTCCCAAAGTAATCTGTTTAGTCACTCCACTCAATTCACTCCTTATATAAACAATCACACACCGTCATTCCTATTCCAGTTGTTATCTGTGCTGTGTACGTCATAACCGTCCAGTGCTACCAAGGTCCTATCTCTGTCAACCACAGGCCTCCGTAAGCACAATAATATCAAATTTAACGTTCAAACTGTAAATTAAAATTATTAAACTGTCAATATTTTTGTGGTAACTTCTAATGTTGAAATGAATTATGCTAAGCCATTCTTTGTATGAATTGTTAAAGTGCTGTGTAACCTGTATGTGTGAGTCGAAACTGTTTCGCAGTATACTTGTCTGTAGTGATCTAATCTGTCAAGCAGTCGCGCGTCGCTGTCCATCAGCCGCTACTACAACACCGTCTGCCGTGTCATGCTTGGATATATTGTTATTTAACATTTTTTATAGATTTAAACTATATCATGTTCAAGCGCGCGCATTTACATATTAATAATACATAGGTATGGTATAAAAATGCCACCATTTTAGAATAAAATAAAGTGAAATGTGCTTAAAACAAACAGTAAAGACTACAGCACTATTAAATAGTTTGTAAATAAATAAAATGAGATGTATTGCACATGAGAAAACAAAATTCTGTAAGTTTCTGTAAGTAATATTTACTAACAACAAAATATAATATTTACTTACAAAGGAATAAAAACCAAAAATCATTTTGCTTCATATTGTAGTAATAGAAAGTTGATACTTAATTTTTAAGAGTATACAAACAAAATAAATGACAAATCAAACTAATAATTACCTTAAATGTACAAAAGATCAAACATTATTCATTGAATGATAATATATGACCGTAGGCGCATTGAAATAGAGCATGTATTTGTAATAGGAATGTACAAAAAAGTATCTTTAATAGAATAACGTTTTGAGAATAACACAATCCTTAAAATGGTAGTAAGTGGAATTAACAAAACAAAAAACCATTCTACGGAAATATAGCCATAATTACAGTAGTTAAAAATACTTACAGTAAGAAAATATACGAGTATTAAAATGAAGTAATTCATGTTGAGAGTTAAGATTAAAGTTTATAATGATATCCAAACATAGACTGTATATACAAATATTTGGGTTATTTATACATAAGCTACTGGTAAATATATTGCACGCAATTTAATATAAAATATTTAAATAAAATAATTTTTTTAATTTGAAATATAAAATATATACCAATTCAATTACGTTATTAATAGCAAATAACTTTAAAACAATTGTTGTACTTTTAGTTAAAGTGAATTTTTATGATATATAATAAATTTCTAAACCTATATAGAAACAAAATAAATAAAAGATATGAAAGCAAATTCATTGGATTTATAACGGAATAAATTATAATTTTCGCTTTATGGTTGTCTTAGACCATAAACAAATTTTAAAAAAATAGAAGGTTTATACATAAAATAAGACATATATCAATCTTAACGATTTGAATTTTATGAAGTGACCTTGAATGGTTTCAACACTTCACCAGTGTTTCCAGATCGTCCAGGGAGCGGAGTAGAGTAACTGGGCTGTCGGGCTGAGACGTCTTCTTCACATAAACTCGGCAATCCCTGGTCCAGGCAAATGCGAGCCTCTTCTCCTTGACCAGCCGCCTAGCCCTGCCAAGGACGGCCTTGTAGTGAGGTGTGAGATGCTCATTGATGAATACTGGAGTTGAGGACCAAGATTCATACAGTACTGAAGCAGTGAGTCTTCTGCGATGTTCCCTTGCGGCACGGATCCAGGCTGACTTTTCCTCACGCCGAACAAATTTAACTACGATGTTGGGGTGTTCCTGGTTACTTCTCAGTGGAAGCCTATGCACCACGGACACATGTCGGCTGTCGAACTGTATGTTTTAACACTTTAGCGAGTCTTTCCAAAACACTATAGATGACCTCACCACGTGTCAAGGGCACTCCCACTATCTCCACATTGTCTTTACGCGAATATTGTTCAATTTCACGCACTCGCTGATGTAGGTCTGCCATCTCTTCCCGCATTTCATGGTTTTCTTGTTTCAGTGCAGCTAATTCAGACTTCCTGTGCTCATTTTCCGTAACCATGTTGTTCAGGGTGGTTTGAATGACTCCAATGGTATTATTTACGCCTACCAACTGTTCTTGCACACTATCCACACTAGTCTTGACACCGGTTATCTTCGCCCCTAGTTCCTTTTCCATACTCTGGAACGCTTCCATCAGTGAAGCCAGAGAAAGCTCCGACTCCATCCGACCGTCTTGGCTAACCACCGAATCAGTCTCCGTTGCACATGCATGGCACTTCCATCCTGCGCGTTTTCGTGTCGAAAGTTTTTTGAAATTATCTGTACACTCCAAGCGTGTGCAACTGGGATGAAAAACCCCTTTGCACTCTGCACACACAAGCATATGAGCGCTGTCAACTTAAACAGCACACTTAGTACAGACCGCCATGTTTAGATTACAATATTATAAGAAATTAAATGAAATTAATATGTAAATGTTTGAAATAACTAAAAATAAATAACAAATTTGAAATGGCTAAACTAATAATATCACGCGGATACACTTATAAGTACAAGCGGCGACACGGCAGAACAGGTTAATTAGCAGAGATAAGAATCGACCGCACTGACCGGCATCCAGATAAGAACTGTTCAAGAACAGTCTAAGAACTGTCAAACAGTTACTTAGACACATGTATATATCCACGATCACAGATAATGTTATGAAAAATCAACTATGATTTATTGGGAAATATGAGTAGTTTAGTATGCATAAAATACATATTACCTTTTAACAGCTGAGCTGTTGAACGGAAATCATACATTATAGCACAATTATTATACTTTACAATTATTGGCTTCTCTCTGCGTGGTGGTTTAGGCGAGGTATTTGCTCATTAGTAAGATATGCGAAACTAAGAAAACTACAAAACCTTCCCTCACCCTCCTATCCCAATTTGCAATTTTATTTCTTTACTATAATGAAATTTATTATTTATTCTGTTTCAACAGATATTCAAACATTTTTTGCAAGCAATGTTTATTATGAGACATCTTAGGTTTTTGCTGCCTGGATCAACATCCTGTAAGTTTTTTAGTAAACGAAAAAATGTTTTGAACACTTTATTGTATTTGTTTATTTGTTAATTTGTACTTTATTTGTTAATTCTCTTTTCAACGCAATCGTTGTACACACTGTTAGAGCATCATACCACATTTTACCTATTAGGTACATAACGTTACATTTTCACCCAAAAGTAATTAACGAATGAGATAAATAAAAAACCTATTAGCATATATACATAATGAAACGAAACTTTATTGAGAATGAGAAAGATAATTCAATTTTCTATAAAGCTAAATAAAAGTAAATATTCATTGTTGTAATTTTTCCTAAAAGTTGAAATATTTACTGTATTAATTATATTCTTGGGTAATATGTAATATGTATATATTAGCACTTGAGGTTAAATATATAATAAAACTTAACTTGCATTTAAAAATAAAGCATGACTTCCGCAACATTGAAATAAACACATTTAGATACAAATATGCAAGTCTTAAAGACAACAATATTAGTATAACATAAAATATCATTGTAATTATAGCAATAGATTTTTTAAATTACGGTAGTGACTCATGGAAATATAATGATGTAGAAGTAAAACAAATTATGTCACATATTATTGCAACGTGGAAACTTTCAAACACAATTAAAAATTAGTGTCACCGTAAGCGGGTGTCTTTTTTAGAATTGGTGACTAATCTTGTTTATTTCCAAGAACTGTCTGTGGGACAAAAGAGCTCTGTATTCAGGGCTGTCCCAGTGTCATAGCCCTCCCCAGCGGCGCCATTGCTAATTTCAAAGGTCGTCCTGTTGTCTAAAGTCATAATCGAGTCCCATAGTGAGAGGCCATCCACCGGAAAACTCCTGTCACCCTTTTGTCAATGAATTATGTTTGTCCGGTGCCGACACTGGCAGCGTGGTCGCCATCCGAAATAGAAGATTATAATTACTTAGTTAGAACGGGCTTATGTTACAGATAATCATTTAATAAGAATAGGCTGATGGTAAACTACAAGAAACATTGCATGTAATAGGAAAAAACTAAACAAGTCATTATCCAAATATTTAATTTAACACGATATAAAAAAGTTCATGCATAGCATTACTTTATAGTCTTCTTTACTTGTGTTTTTACTTTAAATTGTTAATGAAAATTATTCAGGTTCTAACAAAAACAAATTTGTAAAGAACTTACTTTTTTATAATAAACTTAAAAAAATTATTTATTAGATTAAACACGTGTAACTAATTAGTTAGCTCTGATGTTTAATCCTAGAAATAGCTACAAAACTATAGATCACCATATTCATGTTTAAACAATACATAATATCATAAGGTTTTATAAAAAAACTGAGTTTGCCGTGTAATGTATCCAATCCTACAAAACTTGGATTAAGAGGTAATTAATGCATTGTAATTGGGAAGCTCCTACTTGAGAAGGTTTTGATAATTTGTGCTTTAATTTACTCTAAAAAAGGAAAAGTTAGAGTTTATTTATTATTAAAATGTTTTAGTTCAAATTTTAGTTTTTTTATGAACTAAGGTACCATGTAACTGTTGTATTACACAAAATTAGCCATTTCTGCACGAATATCAAAAATTTTCACAGGTCAAGAAAAATTATTTAGTTTCAAAATAATTCTAGATAGTTTCATGTAATTACGCTGTAACTAATATTCTTTGAGGAACAGTCGAATATCGTAAAGTCAATTTAGGTAATCAATGATCCAATAAATATGAGTATTCTTAAATGATATTTACAGCATGGACATCATCAATATGATGATACTTGTATGCGGCTTCAAACAAATTTAAAAAAAAATCAGCATTAAATCGTTGTTAAAAAGAAGTATGATGTCTGAATTTTATATAAAACGAGAACTTTCATTCATATGCACATTGTAAATAGTAAATGAGCTATATAGAGTAATTTAAATTTGAAAAAAAATCGGTGTATCAGTTATAATTAAAAAAACTCATGGTTGATACAAAGAACAAAGCACTTAATAAAAAATATTTATTTACTTTAAACTTTCTGCTTCTAAACCCAAGTTTTTAAAACGAGAATAGCTGCTTAATAATATTAAATTCAGTTACTAACAACCATTTAGTAATTTTTGGAACAATTTTGTAAAAATCTCATGAAAAGCTGCACACTTATCAGATGACACGGAAATTTCCAGAAACCAAAACAATGGAGACGCGTTTAAGTGAGACTTGTTTAGTGCCGGCATTGTTCACGTTTCTAAGAATTGTAATAATTAGAAGCTGCCAACTCTACTGTAAACTGCAGATGTATTTATGGTGTTGTCGGTAAGGATTAGTGGACTTTGGGTTAGGAAAACTTCCCAGGGTAAAAAGTCAGTAAAAGGTCGTAGTCGGCCGGTGCAGTCCCACTTAGAGCTACGGAGCTCAACAAACCCTTTTAAATATCAGTTACAGTATCATTTATTACCTGTTTGAGATTATTATTTTCTTGGATTAGAAAGTACTAGTGTTTGTTACGTTTATAATATTCACTTTGGCTTCCCAAATACTATAAAAACTTTATAACTATGTCCACGCTACGACTATATATAAAACAGTAGCATTACCAAATTGACTCGTTTTAATTTAATGGGTTGTCAAACTGGAAATGTTAAAAATAGAATATTGTTATCTCTATCTAGAAAGCGAACTATTTTCTTAGTTGTATGTGATAAAACAAAATCACGTTAATTAAAACCATTCTCTCAACATGCATATTTCGAAATTACAATATGTAAAAAACTAAATTTGAGTAGCTTCTACGGTTTAAAAATGTATCGGAGAGTAACTATCTAAACTAGGCTATTCATCCAAGTCAAAAATAAAAAAAAAATCAAAATCAAATTACTCTTTATTTTCAAATATGCAATGATTATAATTAAATGATTATTATTATGAAAATACCGTCACATGGGCCGAGGCCTGTGCGTGACGGCGAGTACTTATTTACAACAATTTTAGTAGAACAGACTTTTTTTAAATCCATACAATAAATAAAATTCAGCTCACACAATCAGTCCCACAAAATAAAATAAATAAAAGTTACGAAAACAAAAATATCTAAGCAAGCGGTTGAACATGTTGTATATGCTGACACGACGGCACAGCAACTGAAAGTAGTTATAGTAAATGTAGTTAATAACGGTAAGTGGGAGTGAGGAGAGACTCAGCGTTATCGGGCCGATCATCCGCAGCCAGGTAGTAATCAATCGTTTGAACAGACCAGTTGGTTCGGCCCGCAGGTCCCTTATCACTGGAGGCAGGCGCCTGTACAATGTACTCGCCACGTAGTATGCGTTCGTCAGATTCACAGTCATCTCGATGACAGGAGCCCGCACACCACCCCCAACAGCGGCCCTGGTAGAGTAGCTGTGAGTAGTTCGACCTAGTACCGCCTCCCTGTGCCTATAGGTGTAGACCATCACATTCCTAATATATAACTGACGGATCGTGAGAATATCTGATTCTATGAACAACTGATTTGATGAAAAACGTTTAGGTTTATTTAGAGCTGCCTTGAGTATAGATTTCTGAATAACATTTAATGGATCAATGATAGTTTTGAACGCCCCTCCCCACGCTATTATTCCATACTGTAAAATAGACTGAACATATGCAAAATAGACAGTTTTTAATTCATTATAATTTAAAATTTGCCCTAATTGGTAAAATACGTATATAATTTTTCTAAGTTTAGGTTTTAAATAATTAATGTGAGGTTCCCATCTAAGTTTTTTATCAATTATTATACCTAGGTACTTGTACTGGTCCACCCTCTCGATAGGCTGGCAGTGACAGACGGTGTTAACTGAATCGCCCATGAGTGCAGTACTAATTGCAGCTCCGCGGGTGGCTCACTCACATTCCTTAATGCGATTGGTAAAAATTTTGTTTTACTGACGTTCACGGTTAGAATGTTAGAAAGAAACCAATGTTGCATTTGCGTTAGCTCGTTCGAAGCAACCTGGTAAACTTCTTGCCAGGTTCTTCCTTTGAAAACAATTACTGTGTCATCAGCGAACAGTTGTAACATTCCAGTAATATTTAGCTTTACTATGTTGTTTATATAAACGAGAAAGAGTAATGGGCCAAGTGTACTTCCTTGAACAACGCCATAATTTACTTCCAATGGACTACTATTTCGATTATTTATTGTTACAAATTGCTTCCGATCAGTTAAATAACTTTCGAACCATTGTAATGCAATTCCTCTTACACCAACATATTTTAATTTATTAATCAACAAATTCATGTCAATTGAATCGAAGGCTTTAGCTAAGTCCACGAAAACTAAGAGAATTTTAAAATGTTCATTTAGTAAATGCATTATTTGTTTATTAATTTTGAAAAAGGCGTCTGAAGTATTTGTTCCCTGTCTAAAACCAAATTGTAATTCCGATATTAAGTTGTTGGATTCTAAATAATTTTGAAATTGTTTTTTTACACATTTCTCAAGCACTTTACCGATTACACTAAGCAAGGAGATAGGTCTATAGTTGTTCGTGTCCGATTTGCTGTTTCCCTTGTGTAACGGAATAACTTTAGCCAGTTTAAATCTTTCGGGGAAAATGCCAGAAGTTAGACTAAGATTAATTAAATGTTTGAGAGGAGGAAGAAAATGTGCAATATTATTTTTTAAGGTATTAGAAGAAAAATCGTCACATCCAGGAGCAGAGCCACCGCGCATCTCAGCCACGCACTTCTCCACCTGGCTGTCGGTGACCGGCTCCAACTGAAACACATGCTCAGTTTGATACACTGCGTCATCCACAATGGGCGGACCGACAAGCCGCGGCAACTTACTCGCCAAACTCTGCCCTACTTGTGAAAAAAAATCATTGAAAGAGTTAGCCACGGCTACGGTTCTCCCACCCCCGGTGTCTGCCACAGTGGCGAAATTTTGAACAGGAAAAGCAGATTTTGCCTGCGATGCACCACTTATCTCGCTAATTATCTTCCAGAACATTTTTGGATTGTTCGATGATTTTAAAACTTGTTCTTTGTAGTAATTATTTTTCGTTAATTTAATTTCCCTTGAAAGATTGTTTCTGAAATAGTTATAATAATTTTTTAATGTAGTATTAAATGGTTGCTTCTTTAATGTCTTACTTAATTTATCTCGCTTTCTAATCGCACTAATTAGGTCTGCTGTAATCCATGGTTTAAGTCTCTGATTGCGGTTACTCTGTCTTTTATATTTTTGAGAATGCTGTTTTAAATCCTCGAAAACATCAAAAAATGCGTCACAGCACTTATTAACATCTTGCTGAACAAGAACATGCTCCCACGACTGAGTCTCCAGTAGACGGTGCAGTTCCTGTTGGTCTAGGTATGTACTCTCAGTATCAGTGTGAGTGCCGGCACGGGGGGCCCCACGCTCCACCCCGGCCAACACGGCCTAGTGGTCGGTCAGGTCAGTGGTCAGTACACCCGCAGTCACGACACTATAGTCAGAGTGTTTGATAAATATATGGTCAATGCAAGTACTAGATTGGTCAGTCACTCTAGTCGGTTTGTTAATACATTCTGTAAGGCCAGCTTCGTATAGTATGTTTAAATATAAGTCTTTTCTGTCATTACTATTGTTTAAAATATCAATATTGGTATCTCCTACGAACATATGAGCCATATCGTTAGAAGTAAGCGAGTAGTAGTTATGAAGTTCCTCCAAAAACAAGTCACAGTTCATAGTCGGACTGCGGTACACCCCCAGTACCCTCCAGTGTCTACCGTCACAGTCAAAGTCCACCTGCAGTCCAGTTGCCTCTCCCAAAGTAATCTGTTTAGTCACTCCACTCAATTCACTCCTTATATAAACAATCACACCGTCATTCCTATTCCAGTTGTTATCTGTGCTGTGTACGTCATAACCGTCCAGTGCTACCAAGGTCCTATCTCTGTCAACCCAGGCCTCCGTAAGCACAATAATATCAAATTTAACGTTCAAACTGTAAATTAAAATTATTAAACTGTCAATATTTTTGTGGTAACTTCTAATGTTGAAATGAATTATGCTAAGCCATTCTTTGTATGAATTGTTAAAGTGCTGTGTAACCTGTATGTGTGAGTCGAACTGTTCGCAGTATACTTGTCTGTAGTGATCTAATCTGTCAAGCAGTCGCACGTCGCTGTCCATCAGCCGCTACACCGTCTGCCGTGTCATGCTTGGATATATTGTTATTTAACATTTTTATAGATTTAAACTATATCATGTTCAAGCGCGCGCATTTACATATTAATAATACATAGGTATGGTATAAAAATGCCACCATTTTAGAATAAAATAAAGTGAAATGTGCTTAAAACAAACAGTAAAGACTACAGCACTATTAAATAGTTTGTAAATAAATAAAATGAGATGTATTGCACATGAGAAAACAAAATTCTGTAAGTTTCTGTAAGTAATATTTACTAACAACAAAATATAATATTTACTACAAAGGAATAAAAACCAAAAATCATTTTGCTTCATATTGTAGTAATAGAAAGTTGATACTTAATTTTTAAGAGTATACAAACAAAATAAATGACAAATCAAACTAATAATTACCTTAAATGTACAAAAGATCAAACATTATTCATTGAATGATAATATATGACCGTAGGCGCATTGAAATAGAGCATGTATTTGTAATAGGAATGTACAAAAAAGTATCTTTAATAGAATAACGTTTGAGAATAACACAATCCTTAAAATGGTAGTAAGTGGAATTAACAAACAAAAAACCATTCTACGGAAATATAGCCATAATTACAGTAGTTAAAAATACTTACAGTAAGAAATATACGAGTATTAAAATGAAGTAATTCATGTTGAGAGTTACGATTAAAGTTATAATGATATCCAAACATAGACTGTATATACAAATATTTGGGTTATTTATACATAAGCTACTGGTAAATATATTGCACGCAATTTAATATAAAATATTTAAATAAAATAATTTGTTTAATTTGAAATATAAAATATATACCAATTCAATTACGTTATTAATAGCAAATAACTT
The DNA here is from genome assembly GCF_021130785.1 of Homalodisca vitripennis. Lineage (NCBI taxonomy): Eukaryota > Metazoa > Arthropoda > Insecta > Hemiptera > Cicadellidae > Homalodisca > Homalodisca vitripennis. The sequence goes on along the minus strand of NW_025776612.1, from coordinate 125,027 downwards.
TAAAACAATTGTTGTACTTTTAGTTAAAGTGAATTTTTATGATATATAATAAATTTCTAAACCTATATAGAAACAAAATAAATAAAAGATATGAAAGCAAATTCATTGGATTTATAACGGAATAAATTATAATTTTCGCTTTATGGTTGTCTTAGACCATAAACAAATTTAAAAAAATAGAAGGTTTATACATAAAATAAGACATATATCAATCTTAACGATTTGAATTTTATGAAGTGACCTTGAATGGTTTCAACACTTCACCAGTGTTTCCAGATCGTCCAGGGAGCGGAGTAGAGTAACTGGGCTGTCGGGCTGAGACGTCTTCTTCACATAAACTCGGCAATCCCTGGTCCAGGCAAATGCGAGCCTCTTCTCCTTGACCAGCCGCCTAGCCCTGCCAAGGACGGCCTTGTAGTGAGGTGTGAGATGCTCATTGATGAATACTGGAGTTGAGGACCAAGATTCATACAGTACTGAAGCAGTGAGTCTTCTGCGATGTTCCCTTGCGGCACGGATCCAGGCTGACTTTTCCTCACGCCGAACAAATTTAACTACGATGTTGGGGTGTTCCTGGTTACTTCTCAGTGGAAGCCTATGCACCACGGACACATGTCGGCTGTCGAACTGTATGTTTAACACTTTAGCGAGTCTTTCCAAAACACTATAGATGTCCTCACCACGTGTCAAGGGCACTCCCACTATCTCCACATTGTCTTTACGCGAATATTGTTCAATTTCACGCACTCGCTGATGTAGGTCTGCCATCTCTTCCCGCATTTCATGGTTTTCTTGTTTCAGTGCAGCTAATTCAGACTTCCTGTGCTCATTTTCCGTAACCATGTTGTTCAGGGTGGTTTGAATGACTCCAATGGTATTATTTACGCCTACCAACTGTTCTTGCACACTATCCACACTAGTCTTGACACCGGTTATCTTCGCCCCTAGTTCCTTTTCCATACTCTGGAACGCTTCCATCAGTGAAGCCAGAGAAAGCTCCGACTCCATCCGACCGTCTTGGCTAACCACCGAATCAGTCTCCGTTGCACATGCATGGCACTTCCATCCTGCGCGTTTTCGTGTCGAAAGTTTTTTGAAATTATCTGTACACTCCAAGCGTGTGCAACTGGGATGAAAAACCCCTTTGCACTCTGCACACACAAGCATATGAGCGCTGTCAACTTAAACAGCACACTTAGTACAGACCGCCATGTTTAGATTACAATATTATAAGAAATTAAATGAAATTAATATGTAAATGTTTGAAATAACTAAAAATAAATAACAAATTTGAAATGGCTAAACTAATAATATCACGCGGATACACTTATAAGTACAAGCGGCGACACGGCAGAACAGGTTAATTAGCAGAGATAAGAATCGACCGCACTGACCGGCATCCAGATAAGAACTGTTCAAGAACAGTCTAAGAACTGTCAAACAGTTACTTAGACACATGTATATATCCACGATCACAGATAATGTTATGAAAAATCAACTATGATTTATTGGGAAATATGAGTAGTTTAGTACGCATAAAATACATATTACCTTTTAACAGCTGAGCTGTTGAACGGAAATCATACATTATAGCACAATTATTATACTTTACAATTATTGGCTTCTCTCTGCGTGGTGGTTTAGGCGAGGTATTTGCTCATTATTAAGATATGCGAAACTAAGAAAACTACAAAACCTTCCCTCACCCTCCTATCCCAATTTGCAATTTTATTTCTTTACTATAATGAAATTTATTATTTATTCTGTTTCAACAGATATTCAAACATTTTTTGCAAGCAATGTTTATTATGAGACATCTTATGTTTTTGCTGCCTGGATCAACATCCTGTAAGTTTTTTAGTAAACGAAAAAATGTTTTGAACACTTTATTGTATTTGTTTATTTGTTAATTTGTACTTTATTTGTTAATTCTCTTTTCAACGCAATCGTTGTACACACTGTTAGAGCATCATACCACATTTTACCTATTAGGTACATAACGTTACATTTTCACCCAAAAGTAATTAACGAATGAGATAAATAAAAAACCTATTAGCATATATACATAATGAAACGAAACTTTATTGAGAATGAGAAAGATAATTCAATTTTCTATAAAGCTAAATAAAAGTAAATATTCATTGTTGTAATTTTTCCTAAAAGTTGAAATATTTACTGTATTAATTATATTCTTGGGTAATATGTAATATGTATATATTAGCACTTGAGGTTAAATATATAATAAAACTTAACTTGCATTTAAAAATAAAGCATGACTTCCGCAACATTGAAATAAACACATTTAGATACAAATATGCAAGTCTTAAAGACAACAATATTAGTATAACATAAAATATCATTGTAATTATAGCAATAGATTTTATAAATTACGGTAGTGACTCATGGAAATATAATGATGTAGAAGTAAAACAAATTATGTCACATATTATTGCAACGTGGAAACTTTCAAACACAATTAAAAATTAGTGTCACCGTAAGCGGGTGTCTTTTTCAGAATTGGTGACTAATCTTGTTTATTTCCAAGAACTGTCTGTGGGACAAAAGAGCTCTGTATTCAGGGCTGTCCCAGTGTCATAGCCCTCCCCAGCGGCGCCATTGCTAATTTCAAAGGTCGTCCTGTTGTCTAAAGTCATAATCGAGTCCCATAGTGAGAGGCCATCCACCGGAAAACTCCTGTCACCCTTTTGTCAATGAATTATGTTTGTCCGGTGCCGACACTGGCAGCGTGGTCGCCATCCGAAATAGAAGATTATAATTACTTAGTTAGAACGGGCTTATGTTACAGATAATCATTTAATAAGAATAGGCTGATGGTAAACTACAAGAAACATTACATGTAATAGGAAAAAACTAAACAAGTCATTATCCAAATATTTAATTTAACACGATATAAAAAAGTTCATGCATAGCATTACTTTATAGTCTTCTTTACTTGTGTTTTTACTTTAAATTGTTAATGAAAATTATTCAGGTTCTAACAAAAACAAATTTGTAAAGAACTTACTTTTTTTATAATAAACTTAAAAAAAATTATTTATTAGATTAAACACGTGTAACTAATTAGTTAGCTCTGATGTTTAATCCTAGAGATAGCTACAAAACTATAGATCACCATATTCATGTTTAAACAATACATAATATCATAAGGTTTTATAAAAAAACTGAGTTTGCCGTGTAATGTATCCAATCCTACAAAACTTGGATTAAGAGGAAATTAATGCATTGTAATTGGGAAGCTCCTACTTGAGAAGGTTTTGATAATTTGTGCTTTAATTTACTCTAAAAAAGGAAAAGTTAGAGTTTATTTATTATTAAAATGTTTTAGTTCAAATTTTAGTTTTTTTATGAACTAAGGTACCATGTAACTGTTGTATTACACAAAATTAGCCATTTCTGCACGAATATCAAAAATTTTCACAGGTCAAGAAAAATTATTTAGTTTCAAAATAATTCTAGATAGTTTCATGTAATTACGCTGTAACTAATATTCTTTGAGGAACAGTCGAATATCGTAAAGTCAATTTAGGTAATCAATGATCCAATAAATATGAGTATTCTTAAATGATATTTACAGCATGGACATCATCAATATGATGATACTTGTATGCGGCTTCAAACAAATTTAAAAAAAAATCAGCATTAAATCGTTGTTAAAAAGAAGTATGATGTCTGAATTTTATATAAAACGAGAACTTTCATTCATATGCACATTGTAAATAGTAAATGAGCTATATAGAGTAATTTAAATTTGAAAAAAAATCGGTGTATCAGTTATAATTAAAAAAACTCATGGTTGATACAAAGAACAAAGCACTTAATAAAAAATATTTATTTACTTTAAACTTTCTGCTTCTAAACCCAAGTTTTTAAAACGAGAATAGCTGCTTAATAATATTAAATTCAGTTACTAACAACCATTTAGTAATTTTTGGAACAATTTTGTAAAAATCTCATGAAAAGCTGCACACTTATCAGATGACACGGAAATTTCCAGAAACCAAAACAATGGAGACGCGTTTAAGTGAGACTTGTTTAGTGCCGGCATTGTTCACGTTTCTAAGAATTGTAATAATTAGAAGCTGCCAACTCTACTGTAAACTGCAGATGTATTTATGGTGTTGTCGGTAAGGATTAGTGGACTTTGGGTTAGGAAAACTTCCCAGGGTAAAAAGTCAGTAAAAGGTCGTAGTCGGCCGGTGCAGTCCCACTTAGAGCTACGGAGCTCAACAAACCCTTTTAAATATCAGTTACAGTATCATTACCTGTTTGAGATTATTATTTTCTTGGATTAGAAAGTACTAGTGTTTGTTACGTTTATAATATTCACTTTGGCTTCTCAAATACTATAAAAACGTTATAACTATGTCCACGCTACGACTATATATAAAACAGTAGCATTACCAAATTGACTCGTTTTAATTTAATGGGTTGTCAAACTGGAAATGTTAAAAATAGAATATTGTTATCTCTATCTAGAAAGCGAACTATTTTCTTAGTTGTATGTGATAAAACAAAATCACGTTAATTAAAACCATTCTCTCAACATGCATATTTCGAAATTACAATATGTAAAAAACTAAATTTGAGTAGCTTCTACGATTTAAAAATGTATCGGAGAGTAACTATCTAAACTAGGCTATTCATCCAAGTCAAACAGTTACTTAGACACATTTATATATCCAAGATCACAGATAATGTTATGAAAAATTAACTATGATTTATTGGGAAATATGAGTAGTTTAGTACGCATAAAATACATATTACCTTTTAACAGCTGAGCTGTTGAACGGAAATCATACATTATAGCACAATTATTATACTTTATAAAATGCTTACACTCTATGTTAGCAAACTACTACTGTGCTATACTCAACATATCTCAAAATAAAGCACCAATCAATATCAAAGTGTATTTTAGAGTATGAAATGTAAGCAATTATGCAATACATTATGGAATATAGGCATGAGATGTCTCTTGTTACAGTACACTCTTGATAATGTCAGAGTTAAAGGAACTTCCGGATAGTCTGTAAAGTACCACAATGGAAACGAAAATCTAACCCACATTTTCCACAAGTACCGTAATCCCCATATTTAGACGGGGATTTCTTACATGTCTCACATATCATAATGATAAAAAGTTATATTTATAATTTGTGAGTGTTTAAAAGAATATGAATGCATTTGGTAAGGTATGTCTTTATACTACGTGAGGTTATCAGCCAAAAGCGTTTAATGTAAACTACCCTCAAAGTTGGCTTGCACACAAATAGTTAAAATAATTTATATTCTTATTTTCTATGCTAACCTTTTTAAACCAATTTTAAAACTTATGTGTTATACAAATTATAAGACCTTAAAGTATAGTGAGTTTTAAAATATTGCTTGCATACAACGGTACTGCCACACATGGCAGTAAAAATAAATTATTATGGCAGTACAAAATAAAATTATTTTACTTTTTAAATACGAATATTGTAAAAATTATATCACGGAGATGAGAAATTTTTGCAGGTACTAACAAAATGTCATAGGAAAAAGAGTTTAGTCTATCGCCTAAATTTTGCTTTGGACTTTTATATCACAGTAATACTATCTTATAATACCAGTGGATACGGGGTCTGAGCAACTAACTGCCCAGACCTCTAGGGGACGTCTGTAACTCCGCTAATCTCTACCATTAAGCGTGTACAGTCAGCCGTTTGAAAATCACTTCCTATTGATGTGATTATCACACGTTGCCCAGTGGATACGGGGTCTGAGCAACTAACTGCCCAGACCTCTCGGGGACGTCTGTAACTCCGCTAATCTCTGCCATGAACATCGTGTGATGTTTAAGACAGAGTTCATCCACCACTAGCCTAAATTAACCTAGACATATTACTACAAAAACACTTTTCTAACACTACACCATTGTCCATGCAATTAACTAAACTAAAACACAAATTAAAACTAACTTAAAACTAAAACACTGTACATGCCACTACCTGAGCGTCCATGCGTTAAAAGTAACTAAAACGTACTCAAATTATGTAACCTAATTACACTAAAAGAAAAATTATTATTACTAACAATATTTACAAAAACAACAAAATGCGTCAAAGGTATCTGCTTAATTCGTGGAACAATGTGAATTAACAGCCATGATATATATGTAAAAAAAATATATGTGTGTGTGTGTGTGTGTGTGTGTGTTCAAAACCTGATGATGCACATAGTGGTACTTGCGTAGATATGCGATTGACTCAAGGCTGCAAGGTGTCCTGCTTGAACGCTGTGACATTTTAAGCACTAAGCTGAACCCGTGCACTGAGCGCCGAAGTAATAAATCTTATCCGTCGAGCAAAATTCCAAGAGTGCTCAGCTGCAGTAGTCAGCTGAGAACATAATCATACCAAATATATTCATTCTAATTTTTAGAGAAACAAGAAATAAACCTGATGATGGAAATAATTGGCGAATTGTGCGTTTTCTTTAATAAACTAATAGAAAATTTATATTTCCAATTAGAAGAGCTCCTCCTCCTTCAAGAAATAATGGTTTATGATGGTGTTAGTTGAGGTTGTAGGAGGAAGGCTTATATTTCAATTTTAGGCTAGTCGCATTCTGTGTACTTTATTTACACCGTTTTGTTTAAAATAATATTTCCTTCAAAGTGTATGAAAAACTTTGATCAGTCACTTCATAAAATAACAGAGTTAGTGTTGTCTAAAGATGGGTAACGTGTTTTTTCCCAAATTTTTACTTACTACTTAATAAAATATAAGAGTTCGTTATCATGATTGTAGTTGTCTTAAGGAAGGTTCAACAATAATTCAAATGGAATTTGTATAGCTGGTTTGTTTATTTAGCTGTTAATGATTCTAATCATATAATCAGCATCAAAGCTTTTCCAGATGCCACATATCTTGAAAAGTGTATAAGGACTTAACAAATAAAAACCCTCTTTATTTAAAGTGTACACATGTACTGTTCTAACAGTAAACCTAATAACACAACTAAAGTAAGTTTTAGTTTAATTTAAGGTTGGTTTTAATCAAACTTAGAGATCTATATTAAACTGTACGATTTTTAAAAAATAGACTGAAAAAATAGTTACTAGTCATTGTTAGGTATAGTTATCCATTGCAGTGTTTACATTTACGGTATCAATAAAATTTTTACTTTTGTGAAACAACAGTTATGTGTTGCAATTCTTGATTCTAGTTATAATTATTTATTATTAATATTATAATTAGGTTCGGTATGTAATCTGGACCTGGTGCCAGACTGACCTCTTAGATGCTGGAACCTTCTCACTTTGTTTTACATTACATTTGATACTTGGCTGCTCAGTGCACGGTTTCCAGCTCGGCGCACAGAGCACATGGGGCTCGGTGCAGGATTTTTCTCCTGGTGAGGACCTGCAAAAGAAAAGGAAGATTATTATTAGGATAATTAGCAACTAATTTAACAGTCATTACAGTATTAAATTAAGATTGTTTTATCTTACAGTCGAATTGATCATCTTAGTATGTGTATAAATATGTTAACATCTAGCAACTCACCTCACTCGGCATATATCGTTAATAGCTGGCTGTATTTATGGCTATCGGGAATTTAGCACCATAAGTAATATGTTAAACCGCATGCACTTTGTCGACCCTATTTTCAGTCATAGAATATAGGAGTAATCTAATTTTAAAGACCTTATTAAAGCGTATAAAACACTATATGGTTAATTATTACTGTAAACTGCTATTACAATTCTAAATAATACTAATTTGTACTTTATTGTTTAAATATTCAAAATATTTACTGTATTCAAAATATATGTTAAAATGGAGTGTCTGCTAATTTGATATATCATTAAGGCGAGACATCCTCCACAGCAATACGAATTAAAGTAGGTGAATAAAAGAGCATAAGGTTTAACATTGTTCTTAATAAGAAAACTCGATGCAGTTTGCTTACCGCCAGCTTCTATCGAGGCGCCTTGCGCCTGTCGTACCGCAAGATTTTGAAGAGTGTTTGATCTTTGCCGTACACAACGGCCTGGTAGGCGTCCGCACTGCTTGCGTACGTAATGTATGCAAAGTTGTCTCTGTTAAAAAATACACTCGTGTTACAAAATATGAATGTTAGTTATGTATACACTATTATATCTACTTTCACACTGTAACAGTATAGCACAAATTTCAAGCTCTAATACTTACGTTTTCTCGTTGAAGTCAATGCTAATTATTGTTCCAAATCGTTGGAAACGTGTTTTAAGATCATCCATCGTCATCTCTTTCAAAATCCTCCCGATAAACAGGACCCTTCTCTCCTCTTGAGCCAAAAAACTACGTTGTGGAGAGTGTGACCTGAAATACATAAATCGTTCATTTTATTGTAATTGAGTAAAATTCTGCTATAAATCAGTAAAACCACGTACACCGACATCCGTTACCTTACATGCGAAAACATAAACAAAACAAGATCAGTACTACACGACACTGTTCAAGCTATCTATGAGAGAATACATCTATTATTTATTTTGAGTTATCCTAAAGATAACACGTCAAAACTACGGTTTTGACCGATAAAACCTTGTTGTAAACTAATCAGGTACACATGAATTTTGAATGTAACCAGTTGATTTTAAAATAATAAATAATATGTACCACAAGATGTTTTAATTAGACCTTAACTAACAAATCAGCTTAACAAGTAGATGTGAAAGATAATAATATGTAGTAAGTAAAAATAACCTGCTCATGTATAAATTAACTATCAATCACATCTACCCATTGTATTCAACCAAAATTCCAATTAATAGAATCACACATAACTATTAAAAGTATATTTGAATTATTGTTCTTTCCCTCCCAATAATATTCTTGGAAAGTTATTAACAACACTACGCCTATCCAGTTAAAATACCATTACTGAAATCAATCCCTCCCCTACCACAATAAAAAGAGGGTTTAAATAAAACGCGAGGACACTAGTTAAAACCCATACAGTATATCGTGTTTGTTTTAACATAAGTATGTGCAGTCATCGTAAACATCATACATCGTACATCATAAACAGTTATACATACAGCAAAGAGACAGCACAAATGTTGGTCTATTGAAGAGTAAGGCCCACCCAAGAGTTGGCTCTCTACCCCATATACCCCAAGTGGAATACAATCGATGGAATTAGATTCGTATGTACTATTAATTGCAATTTTGGTTGAATACAATGGGTAGATGTGATTGATAGTTAATTTATACATGAGCAGGTTATTTTTACTTACTACATATTATTATCTTTCACATCTACTTGTTAAGCTGATTTGTTAGTTAAGGTCTAATTAAACTAATCGTATGTATTATGATTCGCAGGGTTATGACTATGTGTATATTTTTTTCCTAACATTATATTTCTTAGAAATTAATTTCACTTTAAGAGTAATCTTTAATTTCATATTCTTGTATAATTCATATACATAAAGCATAATTGCAAAAGTAATGTATAAGAACTTACCCTGATGATCGTGATCGGGATCTGGATGATGACCTCGAGCGTGATCTCGACCACATCCGAGAAACATCCGTCCTTCTCCTTTTACTGAAACAGTTAAAAATCATTTTAACTACCTGAATATTGTTCTCAACAATTCAGGAAAATAATATTATATGACAAACATAGTGTTATCGTTACGAAATGTTATCAAAAAATATAATACACGTTATAAAAAATCATTATTAATACTAGTGTATTTAATGTGTTATTTGTTAATTTGTTGAAATGGAGAATTCTAGTGGATCTGAAAAGAGTTAAAAATATAAAATAAACTAAACATTCATTGTTTGTACCTAGTTAATGTATGTATTATATATGAAATATCCGTTGGTCATTTCAGTGGCAAAGGGACACACCTAAAAAATCCATTGCAACATTCATGCTAAAGATTCAATAGCAATTCCTTCATTGTACATATTTGTATAGGCGATGAGGTTGCATAAAACAATTTTAATAAAAGTAACAACTCAAAATATTAACTGAAACATTACCTTCTAGAAATATGCGTTGACTTTTTATCTTCCTTCAAACCCATTCTTCAGATGCTCCACAGTCTGCAACAGACAATACTAATTTTAAATTTTCCATGAATGAAATTTATCATTACAAATTTAAAAACTAAACATTATTTCACACTTATTAGTTTTAAACAACTCTACTCGACGTCTTGCATCCTCAGTGCCGCCGAAATGTGTGTTTTTTATGTACAAGCCGTGTCTCAACACGAACATTAAGGTCTTTTTATAGGAAATACTCGTAAATGTATTGCATTGTCTTCCAAATCATAGCCCTAGGGTAGTGTTAGAGCAATAACTGGTCGTGGCGGAGCACTACTTTTTGTGACAGAAGAGGAAATTAGAAAATGTAGCTACATGGCGTTGTATATATATGAACATTATACATTTTCTTTTACGTTATTTAATATATTTCAGACTAATGCATTACTAATCCATTACAGAATAGCTAAAATGTTATCAAAATTTTTAAAAAGTATAACCTGATTTCGGATATATTCCATCGATAATATTAGGAAAATAAAACACTACCTATGGAGAATATGGGTATTCCCCCACGTTAATATTCAAACAAAGATCCAACGGTTGTCCTCAAACAAAGACAAAGATGTTAAATTTGTTATGAACTCTAAACAATTTTGTATTTTATTTCTGGAATGAGGTGTAGGCTAATCATGTTAAATATATTAATATTTTAACGAATAATAATTTAAATTTTTTTAAGTTTTCAGTTAACCAGAGTAGTTATATCTCTGTATTTCCTATCAAGATAAAATATTACAAAATAGTTCATTTTACAAAACAGCGTTTAAAACAATGATTTTAATCGCTAAATATAGTATAGCTAATTAATGGATTAAGTTAATTGACATGATAACGGCATCTGCATTTGTGTTTTTCAATTTAGAGAAGCATACAAAATCAATTAACAATTATAATTGAGTGCATATCAAAGTAATCCTTCAGATTGCTTGCAAACGACCTTAACGCTGTATAATTATTTTTGTGTAAAAAGCAACAGCCACTGTAGAATAATACTGTGGGATATAAACGATTGCAATTACCAAATAACCCTACGTTTCAGTAATGTTTTATTTTGGATTGAAAAATAAAACTTAAGTAGGTCAAAGAAATTAAAGACATATCTTATAAGACTTCAACATATTTTCGTTGTCTTTTTAAATTTATGTGAAACGGATTAACCATTACAGTAGTATCAAATGAAAAATGCTCTACACAACATAATACTAGGTCAAATTAACAAGTCTGGTACCTTAAAAAGATATACCAAAAAAGTCAACGCCTAAATATAAGAATAATTAATACCAGCAAGAGTAAAATGAAATTAATAGTTTTACATTTATTTTCATATTATATAAATAGTAAAAATTTTGCAATTACTGAATTAATCACAGACAAGGTGACAAGGTTCTTAACCAATAATTTATTCATCGGATTAAGTAGTCTACAGTTTCCAAAGAGAAGTACAAATATTGAAGCGCTTAAACCCAGAGATGCCGGAAGTGAATGAAACTGCTACGTTTATATTTCCGCATGATTTATATTTATGCTAAATTTACTATATAATATAGTGCCATAATAAAATATGTTACGATTGTTTAACTCAAAACATATTCAAAATCAATATTTTGTTATAAATCTAATTACGGGCAATCTGATGCAATTTAGATATATATTTAGATATAAAAATAATTCATCAGATATCTTTATAATTCAGAAATTTTTCATTAATAATTATTTGTTATAAAAATACTATCTGCAACTGATAAAAAAAACCGAACGGATTAAGTACCTACAGTAAAATATTAAAAAAAAAGGTTTTATTTACTCTCTCATCAATTGACATTTCTTTTTAAATAATATTATACTATAAGTTAATAGGCGCTCCTTAATCTATTTAGTTCATTAACGCATGAATGATTATTCGAATTTAGATTCAAAAAATGAATATAAAATAATAAAGCAGAGCTTACCTTTTTAAAAAGGCAAGCCAAAATGTAGGAGAGACGTTGCTCGAAGAGGTAACACAGCACAACTGAGAAGATTCGGTATTCTGCAAACAATTAGTTGTACCTGGTAAGGGAGGGGGTAAGGATTTGGAAGGCAGTCACCACGCCCAACCCCACGGTAGTCCAGGAGTAGTAGGGGTAGCTTTCTCTTTTTTGTTTATACCTGTCTCTATGTTGAGGTAAAATAACGTAACTTCGCATCAATATTTTCCCCTTCTGTTTTAGACATAGTTTTCTCTAGTTTATAAACAGTGTTATAAATTTAAAATATATTATTATTAAGTATAGCAATAAACTCTAATTTCCTCCTAACAAATAACTGATTGTAGTTATAAATAATAATAGAATAATTAGATTGTAACCTGCCGACACTGGCAGGTTAGTCGTTATCTGAAATAGAAGATTAGAAGATCAAGAAACACACCGAATGTGTGATTCTGACATTTTTTCCCTCTACAACCATATAGAGTGTGCTACTCCGTTAATTGATAATTTACTCTTTTTACACCGAGTTCCTCTAAAAGCTTGTTGTGTCTGTTCAAAAAACTAAGCATCTATTTTTATGTGCCCCTTGGATATTAGATTGAGTTTATTGTATTTTTGTCTAGTAGTTGTCTAATGATTTCATCTATTTCTTGCTCAACTACAGGAGCCAACTCCAATGAGGAAGATGGCTTCTCTCTGCGTGGTGGTTTAGGCGAGGTATTTGCTCATTAGTAAGATATGCGAAACTAAGAAAACTACAAACCTTCCCTCACCCTCCTATCCCAATTTGCAAATTTATTTCTTTACTATAATGAAATTTATTATTTATTCTGTTTCAACAGATATTCAAACATTTTTTGCAAGCAATGTTTATTATGAGACATCTTAGGTTTTTGCTGCCTGGATCAACATCCTGTAAGTTTTTTAGTAAACGAAAAAATGTTTTGAACACTTTATTGTATTTGTTTATTTGTTAATTTGTACTTTATTTGTTAATTCTCTTTTCAACGCAATCGTTGTACACACTGTTAGAGCATCATACCACATTTTACCTATTGGGTACATAACGTTACATTTTCACCCAAAAGTAATTAACGAATGAGATAAATAAAAAACCTATTAGCATATATACATAATGAAACGAAACTTTATTGAGAATGAGAAAGATAATTCAATTTTCTATAAAGCTAAATAAAAGTAAATATTCATTGTTGTAATTTTGCCTAAAAGTTGAAATATTTACTGTATTAATTATATTCTTGGGTAATATTTATATATATATATTATAATATATATATATTATATATATATATATATATATATATTAGCACTTGAGGTTAAATATATAATAAAACTTAACTTGCATTTAAAAATAAAGCATGACTTCCGCAACATTGAAATAAACACATTTAGATACAAATATGCAAGTCTTAAAGACAACAATATTAGTATAACATAAAATATCATTGTAATTATAGCAATAGGTTTTTTAAAATTACGGTAGTGACTCATGGAAATATAATGATGTAGAAGTAAAACAAATTATGTCACATATTATTGCAACGTGGAAACTTTCAAACACAATTAAGAATTAGTGTCACCGTAAGCGGGTGTCTTTTTTAGAATTGGTGACTAATCTTGTTTATTTCTAAGAACTGTCTGTGGGACAAAAGAGCTCTGTATTCAGGGCTGTCCCAGTGTCATAGCCCTCCCCAGCGGCGCCATTGCTAATTTCAAAGGTCGTCCTGTTGTCTAAAGTCATAATCGAGTCCCATAGTGAGAGGCCATCCACCGGAAAACTCCTGTCACCCTTTTGTCAATGAATTATGTTTGTCCGGTGCCGACACTGGCAGCGTGGTCGCCATCCGAAATAGAAGATTATAATTACTTAGTTAGAACGGGCTTATGTTACAGATAATCATTTAATAAGAATAGGCTGATGGTAAACTACAAGAAACATTGCATGTAATAGGAAAAAACTAAACAAGTCATTATCCAAATATTTAATTTAACACGATATAAAAAAGTTCATGCATAGCATTACTTTATAGTCTTCTTTACTTGTGTTTTTACTTTAAATTGTTAATGAAAATTATTCAGGTTCTAACAAAAACAAATTTGTAAAGAACTTACTTTTTTATAATAAACTTAAAAAAATTATTTATTAGATTAAACACGTGTAACTAATTAGTTAGCTCTGATGTTTAATCCTAGAAATAGCTACAAAACTATAGATCACCATATTCATGTTTAAACAATACATAATATCATAAGGTTTTATAAAAAACTGAGTTTGCCGTGTAATGTATCCAATCCTACAAAACTTGGATTAAGAGGTAATTAATGCATTGTAATTGGGAAGCTCCTACTTGAGAAGGTTTTGATAATTTGTGCTTTAATTTACTCTAAAAAAGGAAAAGTTAGAGTTTATTTATTATTAAAATGTTTTAGTTCAAATTTTAGTTTTTTTATGAACCAAGGTACCATGTAACTGTTGTATTACACAAAATTAGCCATTTCTGCACGAATATCAAAAATTTTCACAGGTCAAGAAAAATTATTTAGTTTCAAAATAATTCTAGATAGTTTCATGTAATTACGCTGTAACTAATATTCTTTGAGGAACAGTCGAATATCGTAAAGTCAATTTAGGTAATCAATGATCCAATAAATATGAGTATTCTTAAATGATATTTACAGCATGGACATCATCAATATGATGATACTTGTATGCGGCTTCAAACAAATTTAAAAAAAAATCAGCATTAAATCGTTGTTAAAAAGAAGTATGATGTCTGAATTTTATATAAAACGAGAACTTTCATTCATATGCACATTGTAAATAGTAAATGAGCTATATAGAGTAATTTAAATTTGAAAAAAAAAAATCGGTGATAGTCAGTTTATAGATTTAAAAAAAAACTCATGGTTTGATACAAAGAACAAAGTCACTTAATAAAAAATATTTATTTACTGTTAAACTTTCCTGCTTCTAAACCCAAGTTTTTTAAAACGAGAATAGCTGCTGTAACTAATATTAAATTCAGTTTACTAAACAACCCATTTAGTAATTTTTGGAAACCAATTTTGTAAAAATACTCATGAAAAGCTGCACTACTTAATCATGATGAACACCGGAAATTTTCCAGAAACCCAAAACAATGGAGACGCGTTTTAAAGTGAGACTTGTTTAGTGCCGGCATTGGTTCACGTCTCTAAGAATAGTAATAATTAGAAGCTGCCCAAAACTCCTACTGTAGAAAACTGCCAGATGTATTTATGGTGTTGTCGGTAAGGATTAGTGGGAATCTTTGGGTTAAGTGACAAACTTCCCAGTGGTAAAAAGTCAGATAAAAGGTCGTAGTCGGCCCGGTGCAGTCCCACTTAGAGCTACGGAGCTCAACAATACCTTTTAAATATCAGTTTACAGTATCAATTTATTACCTGTCTTGAGATTATTATTTTCTTGGATTAGAAAGTACTAGTGTTTTGTTAACGTTTATAATATTCACTTTGGCTTCCCAAATACTATAAAAAACCTTTAATAACTATGTCCACGCTACGACTATATATAAAACGTAGCATTACCAAAATTGACTCGTTTTAAATTAATGGGTTGTCAAACTGGAAATGTTAAAAATAGAATATTGTTATCTTCTAATCTCTAGAAAAGCGAAATATTTTCTTAGTTGAGTATGTGATAAAACAAAATCACGTTAATTAAAACCATTCTCTCAACATGCATATTTCGAAATTACAATATGTAAAAACTATAATTTATGATGTAGCCTTCTAACGGTTTAAAAATGTATCGGAGAGTAGACTAACTAAAACTAGGCTATCATACCAAGTCAAAAAATAAAAAAAAAAAATCAAAATCAAATTACTCCCTTTATTTTTTCAAATATTGCAATGATTATAATTAAATGATTATTATTATATGAAAAACCGTCACATGGGCCGAGGCCACGTGCCCTGTGAACGGCGAGTACTTATTTAACAACAATTTTAGTAGAAACAGACTTTTATTATAAATCCATAACAATAAAAAAAAATTCATCTTCAACCACAATCAGTCCCACAAAATAAAAATAAATAAAAGTTACGAAAACAAAAATATCCAAGGCAAAGCGGCTTGAAACAATGTTGTATATGCTGGACACACGGCCAACAGCAAACTGAAAGTAGTTATATAGTAAATGATAGTTAATAACGGTAAGTGGGAGTGAGGAGAGACCTCAGCGTTATCCGGCGATCATCCCGCAGGCCCCCAGGTAGTAAATCAATTCGTTTGAACAGACCAGTTTTGGTTTTCGGGCCTCCCGCGGTCCCCTTAATCACTGGAGGCAGGCGCCTGTACAATGTTACTCCTCGCCGGCACGTAGTATGCGTTCGTCAGATTCACAGTTCATCTCGATGAGCAGGAGCCCCGCTACACCACCCCCAAACAGCGGCCCTTGGTTAGAAGTAGCTGTGAGTAGTTCGACCTAGTACCGCCTCCCTGTGCCTATAGGTTGTAGACCGATGCACATCATTCCTAATATATAACTGACGGATCGTGAGAATATTCTGATTCCCTATGAACAACTGATTTGATGAAAAACCGTTATAGGTTTATTTAGAAGCTGCCCTTGAGTATAGATTTTCCCTGAATAACATTTAATGGATATCAATGATAGTTTTGAACGCCCGCTCCCCACGCTATTATTCCATACTGTAAAAATAGACTGAACATATGCTAAATAAGAACAAGTTTTTTAAATTCATTAAAATTTAAAATTTGCCCTAAATTTGGTAAAATAACGTAAATATATTTTTTTCCTAAGTTTAGGTTTTTAAATAATTAATGTGAGGGTTCCCATCTAAGTTTTTTATCAATAAATTAATACCTAGTACTTGTACTGTCCATCCCCTCTCGATAGGCTGTGGTGGCAGTGACAGACGGTGTTAACTGAAATCGCCCATGAGTGCAGTACTAATTGCAGCTCGCCGCGGGTGGCTCACTCCCATTCCTCCTTAATGGCGATTGGTAAAAATTTTGATTTTACTGACGACACGTTAGAATTGTTAGAGAAGAAACCAATGTTCCATTATGCGTTAGCTCGTTCGAAGCAACCTGTGTAAAACCTTCTTGCCAGGTTCTTCCTTTGAAAACAATTAACTAGTGTCCATCAGTCGAACAGTTGTAACATTCCAGTAAATATTTAGCTTTACTATGTTTGTTTATATTAAACGCAGAAAGAGTAGATGGGCCAAGTGTACTTCCTTGAACAACGTCCATAATTTTACTGTCCAATGGACGTACTATTTCGATTATTTATTGTTACAAATTTGCTTCCGATACAGTTTAAATAACTTTCGAACCATTTGTAATGCAATTCCTCTTACAACCAACATATTTTTAAATTTATTAATGCAACCAAATTCCATGTCCAAATTGAATCGAATGCTTTTAGCTAAGTCCACGAAAACCTAAAGAGAATTTTAAAAATGTTTCATTTAGTAAATGCATTATTTGTTTTATTAATTTTGAAAACGGCGTCTGAAGTATTTTGTTTTCCCTGTCTAAAATCAAAACTTGTTAATTCCGATATTAAGTTTGTTGGAGAATTCTAAATAATTTTGAAATTGTTTTTTTACACATTTCTCCAAAGCACTTTTACCGATTTACACTAAAGCCAAGGAGATAGGTCTAATAGTTGTTCCGTGTCCGATTTGCTGTTTTCCCATTGTGTAACGGAATAACTTATAGCCAGTTTATAAATCTTTCGCTTTCGGGGAAAATGCCAGAAGTTAGACTAGAGAAATTAAATTTAAAATGTTTGATTGAGTGAGGAAGAAAATGTGCAATAATTATTTATTTAAGGTTATTAGAAGAAAAATCGTCACATCCAGGAGCAGAGCCACCGCGCATCTCAGCCAACGCATACCATTCCTCCACCTGGGCTGTCGGTGTACCCGGCTCCATCATGAAACACCATGCTCAGTTTGATACATCCACACTGCTCCATCCACAATGGGCGGACCGACAAGCCGCGGCAACTATACCAGATGAAATAATTAGTCTGGGCGCGCGGCCGGTCGGTGGTAAGCTATGGCGCGGGGGGAAGAGGGGTGTGTGAATCGGTCATCTCCTGAAAACATCACGCCCGCGCCCAAACGGTGGCGGACTATTCAAGGGTCGGGCCAGCCGGAAAGGGCTTGGCTGACTTTGTTGACTCATCGTTTTCCCCTCCAGCAAAACCTGTCCCCATCCCCAAACAATATAATACCAGTGTTACATCTGTTTTGTCCATAGAGTGGAGCATCGTTAAACTTCAGTATTAACAGGTGAGTTGTATTTTTTTTTTTTTTTTTTTTTTTGTTCACTAAGAAAGCTGTGTGTATTTACTGTGTGCAGTTAACTGTGAATAATTTATTACGTTCAGTGTTTTTTGTATTTGTGTTATTTTGTTTTAGTAAGAAGCTTATTTCATAAGCAATATGTGTGACCGAGCGTGAAATCAAAACTGAAGGGTAGAGTTTTGCACAGTTCAAAGTCGTGAATTGTCAAGTTAAATGTATAATACATTCAATGAAAAAGGAGGCTGATGAAAAAACTTTAAGTATAACCC
This sequence comes from Homalodisca vitripennis, assembly GCF_021130785.1. Taxonomy (NCBI): domain Eukaryota; kingdom Metazoa; phylum Arthropoda; class Insecta; order Hemiptera; family Cicadellidae; genus Homalodisca; species Homalodisca vitripennis. The sequence continues at coordinate 106,328 of NW_025776612.1, read as the reverse complement.
TTGGCAAAGGTCCCGTGTCCGAACAGCAGTAGCTACAAGGCGTCCTTCAGAACGTGAAAACTCACAAGACTTAATAAAGAGCTTACAAATTTAAAAACCGTTAATAAATGACGAATGGTGAAAGTAGCTTTCTTCACCCCAAACAAATTGAAAAGAAATTCGTAAAAAGCCTATATTACAGTATTGGATGGACTTTGACAAAGCTCTGATAAGGCGAGATTTGTGTACGAGTTTCCATCTTCTAAAAAACAAGCCTACCAACAGGTATCTTAGTTACATGAAGAATTTAAACAGCGGATCGACTTTTACAAGGGTCCAAAATCAAGCCTCAACAACAACATTCTTAAAGAACTTGGTTTTCGATGGAGAAGGACACAAAATTAACCGCATGGAAGCTTTTGGATCGAGACTAAATGAAATAAGAGAAAAAATAATTTCGTATTTAAGGGGCGAGCACTCAAACTTTATAGAGATTAAGGACGTCCCCAATTATATACTTTAGACGAGTCCTTAATATACTGACAAGTCATGTGTCCAAGTTTCATCGTGGTCTGACGAATCAACAGAAGGAATGCGTGTCTCCCATTTTCGAAAGGGGAACGGTTTGATCCTGATACACGCAGGAAGTGAACCAGGTTTTGTACGCAATTCATTGGACAATAAGTGGAAGGCAACGAGTCATTCGGGTGATTACCACGATAACGTGAATACGGAATCAATGATGAAATGGATGAAGAGAAAAAACTTCTAGCCTAAACATACCACCAAAGAGTCGATTTATTGTTGGTTGATAACGCCCCCTATCACAATGTACAAAAAGACAAAGCACCTCACTTCCAAAAAGTAAAGAAACAATTGATGAAAGATTGGCTTTCTAAACAAATCAAATCACCTTTTTTCGGATGATTTGCTAGTTCCCGGAGCTGTACAAGGGTTTATTCCTCCTAAATAAACCGAAGATTTGTTAGGTATGAGCTTGATGAAACCTAGTGACCCAGCAGTGAGGACATGTTGTGCTTTTTCGCTGCACCACCCATACTCACCCGGAGTACTTAAACCCTATTGAACCCTCATTTTGGGCTTAAGTGAAAAACTAGCGTAGCCAGTAGATAAAATATTCAGTAGGCAGTATTGCAAGAATTTAAGTCTTCCTTTAGCGGAAGAAAAAGTTTTCACCTTATAGGTGCAGAGGAATGGGCCAGAAAGTGCGAAAACAACGTGAAAAAAATTGAAACATGAATTATGCTACAGCTGAGCCCCAAATCGACAATCTCGTGGAATCAATGAATTCATATTCACTCGGGCAAGCAGTGACAGTTAAAGCCAGTGAAAACGACGCGCCAGATAGACTTGAGCGGCATTGAAGACTTTGGGTGATTTGAGCGGCATTGAATATTTGGATTGAAGCGTATGTATTAACTTTGTACATATTTTATTAATTATTTTATTCCTAACAATGTTTTAAATATTACTTCTGTCATTAAAAAACACTGTGGAGAACGTTGAATACAACACTGTTCTGTTTCTATTATGTAAGAATACCTAGCTTTATATATAAAGCCATTTAAAGGCAGTGTTAAGATTTAAAAAATGTTAAAACTGAACTTTTAATCCTTATTTTATCCTAGAAAATATATTGAGGTGAGGTTTATAGGTAAGCCAAAATGTCATTGTACTTTGCACGCTAAAAGAACTGACGACGTGGGAACTGAAGAAACTGAGACTGAGGAGAAGCTCGCGTGGCCGAGTGTTTAAACAATATTAAGAATAACCCGCATAATTTCCCCCGGAATGAGGGGTCGTAGAAAAAAGTGTTTTAGGGAGCCAATAAAAAATGCAGTTTAATCGATTATTCTAAAAACTTTTTCCCACGGGCAAGTTTGAGACTGACCAGAATAATAAAAAAACTTCCTTCGCAAGAGCGAAAATTTCATGTCATAAAATTCACCAAACTAAAACTGTACTTTGGTTTTTACATAAATTTAAAGGACATTGATTTATTTTAGAATTGACATTTTTTTATACCGTATTGGATGGAAAGGACAAGAATGTGTTCTTTAATTTGATATAACTTATTATTACGATAAAGTAATGGCAAAATGCTCATTTCATGTGTTTAAATGGTAAAATGAGATTTTGTGAAAACGTTTGCGCGTGACAGCGAAATAGAATCTCGAGCGAGCCGAACCTTAGTTGAACGGCTAGTCAGTGCCAGAGCCGCGAGCCCAGACTAATTATTTCATCTGTACTCGCCAAAACTCTGCCCTACTTGTGAAAAAAATCATTGAAAGAGTTAGCCACGGCTACGGTTCTTCCCTCCCCACCACCCCGGTGGGTCAGCCACAGTGGCGAAATTTTGAACAGGAAAAGCAGGATTTATTTGCCTGCGATTGCACCACTTATTCCTCGCTAGATTATCTTCCAGAACATTTTGGATTTGTTCGGATGATTTTATAAAACTTGTTCTATTGTAGTAATTTATTTTTTCGTTAATTTTAATTTCCCTTGTAAGATTGTTTCTGAAATAGTTATAATAATTTTTTAATGGTAGTATTAAATGGTTAGCTTCTTTAATGACTTAACTTAATTTATCTCGCTTTCTAATCGCAACTAATTAGGTCTGCTGTAATCCATGGTTTTAAGTTCTCTGATTGCGGTTTTACTCTGGTCTTTTATATTTTTGAAGAATTGCTGTTTTTAAATCCTCGAAAAACATCAAAAAATGGCGTCACATACAGCACTTATTAACATCTTGCTGAACAAGAACATGCTCCCTACGACTGAGTCCTCCAGTAGACGGTGCAGTTCCTGTTGGTCTAGGTATCGGTACTCTGCACAGTAAATCAGTGTGAGTGCCAGGCACGGGGGGGCCCCCACGCTCCACCCCCCGTGCCAACACGTAACCCGCCTAGGTGGTCGGTCAGGTCAGTGGTCAGTACACACAACCCGCAGATCAACGACACTATTAGTCAGAGTGATTTGATAAATTTATATGGTCAAGTGCAAAGTACTGACTTAGAATTGGTCAAGTCACTCTAGTCCGGATTTTGTTAATTCACATTCCTGTAAGGCCACTTTCGTATAGTATGTTTAAAATATAAGATCTTTTTCTGTCAATTACTATTGTTTTAAATATCAATATTGGTATCCTCCCTACGAACATATGAGCCATATCGTTTAGAAGTAAGCGAGTAGTAGTTTATGAGTTTCCCTCCAAAAACAAGTCACGAGTTCATAGTCGGACTGCGTACATCCCCCCCCAGTAACCCTCCAGTGTCTAACCGTGTCACAGTCAAAGTCCACCTGCAGTCCAGTTTGCCCTCTCCCAAAGTAATCTGGTTTAGTCACTCCACTCAATTTCACGTCCTTATATAAACAATTACCACAACCGTCGTCATTCCTAATTCCATGATGTTATCTGTGCTTGGTACGTCATAAACCGTCCCAGTGCTACCAAGGAGCGCTCTCTCTGTCAACCCAGGCCTCCGTAAGCACAATAAATATCAAATTTAAAACGTTCCAAACTGTAAATTAAGAAATATTATTAAACTGTCAAAATTTTTGTGGTAAACTTCTAATGTTTGAAATGAGATATATGCTAAAGCCATTCTTTTCTGTATGAATTGTATAAAGTGCTGTGTAACCTGTATGTGTGAGTCAGAACTGTTCGCAGTATACTTGTCCTGTAGTGATCTAATCTGTCTAAGCAGTTACGCACAGTCGCCTGTCCATTCAGCCGCTACAAACAACCGTACTGCCGTGTCATGCTTGGATATATGTTATGTTAACATTTTTTATAGATTTTAAACTATATCATTGTTCAAGCGCGTCGCCATTTACATATTTAATAATACATAGGTTATGGTATAAAAATGCCAACCAATTTTAGAATAAAATAAAGTGAAATAGTGCTTAAAACAAACAGTAAAAGACTAGAACAGCACTATTAAATAGTTTTGTAAATAAATAAAATGAGATGTATTGCACATGAGAAAACAAAATTCTGTAAGTTATTCTGTTAAGGTAATTATTTACTAAACAACAAAATATAATATTTAACTACAAATGGAATTAAAAAAACCCACCAAAAATCATTTTTGCTTCATATTGTAGTAAATAGAGAAGTTGATACTTAATTTATTAAGAGTATAATCAAAACAAAATAAATGACAAATCAAACTAATGAATTAGCCTTTTAAATGTACAAAAGATCAAACATTAATTCATTGAATGATAATATATGACCGTAGCTCATTGCAAATAGAGCATGTATTTGTAATAGGAATGTACAAATAAAGTATCTTTAATAGAAAATACGTTTGAAGATAATAAACACAATCCTTAAAATGGTAGTCAAGTGGAATTAACAAACAAAAACCAATTCTATCTACGGAAATATACTTATAATTATAGCAGTAGTTTAAAAAATTACTTACTAGTAAGAAATATACGAGTATTAAAATTAAGAGTAAGATTCATGTTTGAGAGTTACGATTAAAGTTATAATGATATCCAAACATAGACAGTATATACAAATATTTGGGATTATTTATACAGTAAGCTACTGGTAAAATATATTGCACGCAATTTAATTTAAAAATATTTTAAAATAAAATAAATTTGTTTAAATTTGAAAATATAAAATAAATATACCAATTTCAATTACGGTTTAATTAATAGCAAATAACTTTAAAAACAATATGTTGTACTTTAGATTAAAGTGAATTTTTATGATATAATAATAAATTTCTAAACCTATAGAGCAAACAAAATAAATTAAAAGATATAGGAAAGCAAATTCCATTGGATTTATAAACGGAATAAATTATAATTTTCGTTTTCCTTTATGGTTTGTCTTAAGACCATACATAAACAAAATTTAAATAAAATAGAGAGGTTTTAATACATAATATAAGAAAAACATATATCAATCTTAACGATTTTGAAATTTTATGAAGTGAAACCTTGAATGGTTTCAAACACTTCAACCAGTGTTACCAGATCGTACCCAGGGAGCTGGAGTAGAAGTAACCTGGGCTGTCAGGGCTGTGAGACGTCCTTCTTCAACATAAACTCGGCAATCCCTGGTCCAGGCAAATGCGAGCCTCTTACTTCTTGACCAGCCGCCTAGGCCCTGCCAAGGACGTCACTTGTTAGTGAGGTGTGAGATGCTCATTGATTGAATAGCTGGAGGTTGAGGACCAAGATTCTTACAGTAACTGAAGCAGTTGAGGTCTTCTGCGATGTTCCCCTTGCGGCACGGATCCAGGCTGACTTTTCCTCACGTCCGAACTAAATTTAACTAACCGATGTTGGGGTGTTCCTGGTTACTATCTCAGTGGAAGCCCTATGCACCACGGACACTATGTCGGCTTGTCGAACTGTATGTTTTAACACTTTTTAGCGAGTCGTTTTCCAAAACACTAATAGATTGTCCCTATCAACTCACGATGTCAAGGGCACTTCCCCACTATCTCCACATTGTCTTTTACGGACGAATAGTGTTCAATTTCACGCACTTCGCTGATGTAGGTACTGCCATCTCTTCCCGCATTTCATGGTTTACCTTGTTTCCAGTGCAGCTAATTCAGACTTCCTGTGCTCATATTTTCCGTAACCATAGTTTGTTTTCAGGTGGTTTGAATGACTCCAATGGTATTTTATTGTACGCCTACCAACTGTTCTTGCCACACTATCCACCACTAGTCCTTGACACCGGTTATCTTCGCCCCTAGTTCCTTTTCCATACTCTGGAACGCTTCCATCAGTGAAGCCAAGAGAAAGCTCCGACTCCATCCGAACCGTCATGGCTAACCCACCGAATCAGTCTCCGTATGCACATGCATGGCACTTCCAATCCCTGCGCGTTTTCCCGTGTCCGAAAGTTTTTTGAAATTAGCTGTACACGTCCAAGGGCCCGGGGTGTGCAACTGGGATGAAAAACCCCTGTTGCTACTCTGGCACATCACAAGCATATGAGCCGCTTGTCTAACTTAAACAGCACACTTAGTTACAAGACCGCCCATGTTTAGATTACAATATTATAAGAAAATTAAAATGAAATTAATATGTAAATTTGTTGTTGAAATAAACTAAAAATAAATAACAAATTTGAAATGGCTAAACTAATAATCATCACAGCGGCATACACTTATAAGTTACAAGCGGCGACACAGGCAGAACAGGTTAATTAGCAGAGATAAGAATCGAACCGCACTGACCCGGCATCCAGATAAGAACTGTTCAAGAACCAGTCCTAAGAACCTGTCCCAAACAGTTTACTTAGACAACATGTATATATCCAACGATCACAGATAATGTTATGAAAAATCAACTATGATTTTATTGGGAAATATGAGTAGTTTTAGTCACGCATAAAAATACATATACCTTTTAACAGCTGAGCTGTTGAGAGCGGAAATATCATACATTATAGCAACAATTAATAATACTTTTACAATTATTTGGCTTCTCTCTGCGTGGGTGGTTTAGGCGAGGTAACTTTGGCCTCATTAAATTAAGAATATGCTAAACTAAGAGAAACTACAAAACCTTTCCCTCACCCCTCCTATCACCAATTTGCAATTTTATTTCGTTTACTATAATGAAAATTTAAATTTTTTATTCTGTTTCAACAGATATTCAAACATTTTTTGCGCTCCAAGCAATGTTTATTATGAACATCTTATGTTTTTGCTGCCGTGGATCAACATCCTGTAAGTTATTTTAGTAAACGAAAAAATGTTTTGATCACTTTTATTGTATTTGTTTCATTTTGTTAATTTGTACTTTATTTGAGTTAATTTCTCCTTTTTCAACGCAATCGTTGTACACACTGTTAGAGCATCATACCACATTTTACCTATTAAGGTACATAACGTTTACATTTTCACACCCAGAAAAGTAATTAACGAAATGAGATAAAATAAAAAACCTATTAGGCATATATACATGAATGAAACGAGAATCTTTTTATTGAGGAATGGAGAAAGATAATGGTATGGGTGTATGTGTTCAAAAATTGTTTTCTATACAAGCTAAATAAAAGTAAAATATTCATGTGTTGTAATTTTTCCTAAAAGTTGAAATATTTTAACTGTATTAAATTATTATTCCTTGGGTAAATATGTTAATATGTGATATATTAGCACTTGAGGTTTAAATATATAATAAAACTTAACTTGAGCATTTAAAAATAAAGCATGACTTCCGCAACATTGAAATAAACACATTTAGATACAAATATGCAAGTCTTAAAGACAACAATATTAGTATAACATAAAATATCATTGTAATTATAGCAATAGATTTTATAAATTACGGTAGTGACTCATGGAAATATAATGATGTAGAAGTAAAACAAATTATGTCACATATTATTGCAACGTGGAAACTTTCAAACACAATTAAAAATTAGTGTCACCGTAAGCGGGTGTCTTTTTCAGAATTGGTGACTAATCTTGTTTATTTCCAAGAACTGTCTGTGGGACAAAAGAGCTCTGTATTCAGGGCTGTCCCAGTGTCATAGCCCTCCCCAGCGGCGCCATTGCTAATTTCAAAGGTCGTCCTGTTGTCTAAAGTCATAATCGAGTCCCATAGTGAGAGGCCATCCACCGGAAAACTCCTGTCACCCTTTTGTCAATGAATTATGTTTGTCCGGTGCCGACACTGGCAGCGTGGTCGCCATCCGAAATAGAAGATTATAATTACTTAGTTAGAACGGGCTTATGTTACAGATAATCATTTAATAAGAATAGGCTGATGGTAAACTACAAGAAACATTACATGTAATAGGAAAAAACTAAACAAGTCATTATCCAAATATTTAATTTAACACGATATAAAAAAGTTCATGCATAGCATTACTTTATAGTCTTCTTTACTTGTGTTTTTACTTTAAATTGTTAATGAAAATTATTCAGGTTCTAACAAAAACAAATTTGTAAAGAACTTACTTTTTTTATAATAAACTTAAAAAAATTATTTATTAGATTAAACACGTGTAACTAATTAGTTAGCTCTGATGTTTAATCCTAGAGATAGCTACAAAACTATAGATCACCATATTCATGTTTTAAACAATACATAATATCATAAGGTTTTATAAAAAAACTGAGTTTGCCGTGTAATGTATCCAATCCTACAAAACTTGGATTAAGAGGTAAATTAATGCATTGTAATTGGGAAGCTCCTACTTGAGAAGGTTTTGATAATTTGTGCTTTAATTTACTCTAAAAAAGGAAAAGTTAGAGTTTATTTATTATTAAAATGTTTTAGTTCAAATTTTAGTTTTTTTATGAACTAAGGTACCATGTAACTGTTGTATTACACAAAATTAGCCATTTCTGCACGAATATCAAAAATTTTCACAGGTCAAGAAAAATTATTTAGTTTCAAAATAATTCTAGATAGTTTCATGTAATTACGCTGTAACTAATATTCTTTGAGGAACAGTCGAATATCGTAAAGTCAATTTAGGTAATCAATGATCCAATAAATATGAGTATTCTTAAATGATATTTACAGCATGGACATCATCAATATGATGATACTTGTATGCGGCTTCAAACAAATTTAAAAAAAAATCAGCATTAAATCGTTGTTAAAAAGAAGTATGATGTCTGAATTTTATATAAAACGAGAACTTTCATTCATATGCACATTGTAAATAGTAAATGAGCTATATAGAGTAATTTAAATTTGAAAAAAAATCGGTGTATCAGTTATAATTAAAAAAACTCATGGTTGATACAAAGAACAAAGCACTTAATAAAAAATATTTATTTACTTTAAACTTTCTGCTTCTAAACCCAAGTTTTTAAAACGAGAATAGCTGCTTAATAATATTAAATTCAGTTACTAACAACCATTTAGTAATTTTTGGAACAATTTTGTAAAAATCTCATGAAAAGCTGCACACTTATCAGATGACACGGAAATTTCCAGAAACCAAAACAATGGAGACGCGTTTAAGTGAGACTTGTTTAGTGCCGGCATTGTTCACGTTTCTAAGAATTGTAATAATTAGAAGCTGCCAACTCTACTGTAAACTGCAGATGTATTTATGGTGTTGTCGGTAAGGATTAGTGGACTTTGGGTTAGGAAAACTTCCCAGGGTAAAAAGTCAGTAAAAGGTCGTAGTCGGCCGGTGCAGTCCCACTTAGAGCTACGGAGCTCAACAAACCCTTTTAAATATCAGTTACAGTATCATTTATTACCTGTTTGAGATTATTATTTTCTTGGATTAGAAAGTACTAGTGTTTGTTACGTTTATAATATTCACTTTGGCTTCTCAAATACTATAAAAACGTTTATAACTATGTCCACGCTACGACTATATATAAAACAGTAGCATTACCAAATTGACTCGTTTTAATTTAATGGGTTGTCAAACTGGAAATGTTAAAAATAGAATATTGTTATCTCTATCTAGAAAGCGAACTATTTTCTTAGTTGTATGTGATAAAACAAAATCACGTTAATTAAAAACATTCTCTCAACATGCATATTTCGAAATTACAATATGTAAAAAACTAAATTTGAGTAGCTTCTACGATTTAAAAATGTATCGGAGAGTAACTATCTAAACTAGGCTATTCATCCAAGTCAAACAGTTACTTAGACACATTTATATATCCAAGATCACAGATAATGTTATGAAAAATTAACTATGATTTATTGGGAAATATGAGTAGTTTAGTACGCATAAAATACATATTACCTTTTAACAGCTGAGCTGTTGAACGGAAATCATACATTATAGCACAATTATTATACTTTATAAAATGCTTACACTCTATGTTAGCAAACTACTACTGTGCTATACTCAACATATCTCAAAATAAAGCACCAATCAATATCAAAGTGTATTTTAGAGTATGAAATGTAAGCAATTATGCAATACATTATGGAATATAGGCATGAGATGTCTCTTGTTACAGTACACTCTTGATAATGTCAGAGTTAAAGGAACTTCCGGATAGTCTGTAAAGTACCACAATGGAAACGAAAATCTAACCCACATTTTCCACAAGTACCGTAATCCCCATATTTAGACGGGGATTTCTTACATGTCTCACATATCATAATGATAAAAAGTTATATTTATAATTTGTGAGTGTTTAAAAGAATATGAATGCATTTGGTAAGGTATGTCTTTATACTACGTGAGGTTATCAGCCAAAAGCGTTTAATGTAAACTACCCTCAAAGTTGGCTTGCACACAAATAGTTAAAATAATTTATATTCTTATTTTCTATGCTAACCTTTTTAAACCAATTTTAAAACTTATGTGTTATACAAATTATAAGACCTTAAAGTATAGTGAGTTTTAAAATATTGCTTGCATACAACGGTACTGCCACACATGGCAGTAAAAATAAATTATTATGGCAGTACAAAATAAAATTATTTTACTTTTTAAATACGAATATTGTAAAAATTATATCACGGAGATGAGAAATTTTTGCAGGTACTAACAAAATGTCATAGGAAAAAGAGTTTAGTCTATCGCCTAAATTTTGCTTTGGACTTTTATATCACAGTAATACTATCTTATAATACCAGTGGATACGGGGTCTGAGCAACTAACTGCCCAGACCTCTAGGGGACGTCTGTAACTCCGCTAATCTCTACCATTAAGCGTGTACAGTCAGCCGTTTGAAAATCACTTCCTATTGATGTGATTATCACACGTTGCCCAGTGGATACGGGGTCTGAGCAACTAACTGCCCAGACCTCTCGGGGACGTCTGTAACTCCGCTAATCTCTGCCATGAACATCGTGTGATGTTTAAGACAGAGTTCATCCACCACTAGCCTAAATTAACCTAGACATATTACTACAAAAACACTTTTCTAACACTACACCATTGTCCATGCAATTAACTAAACTAAAACACAAATTAAAACTAACTTAAAACTAAAACACTGTACATGCCACTACCTGAGCGTCCATGCGTTAAAAGTAACTAAAACGTACTCAAATTATGTAACCTAATTACACTAAAAGAAAAATTATTATTACTAACAATATTTACAAAAACAACAAAATGCGTCAAAGGTATCTGCTTAATTCGTGGAACAATGTGAATTAACAGCCATGATATATATGTAAAAAAAATATGTGTGTGTGTGTGTGTGTGTGTGTGTGTGTGTGTGTGTGTTCAAAACCTGATGATGCACATAGTGGTACTTGCGTAGATATGCGATTGACTCAAGGCTGCAAGGTGTCCTGCTTGAACGCTGTGACATTTTAAGCACTAAGCTGAACCCGTGCACTGAGCGCCGAAGTAATAAATCTTATCCGTCGAGCAAAATTCCAAGAGTGCTCAGCTGCAGTAGTCAGCTGAGAACATAATCATACCAAATATATTCATTCTAATTTTTAGAGAAACAAGAAATAAACCTGATGATGGAAATAATTGGCGAATTGTGAGTTTTCTTTAATAAACTAATAGAAAATTTATATTTCCAATTAGAAGAGCTCCTCCTCCTTCAAGAAATAATGGTTTATGATGGTGTTAGTTGAGGTTGTAGGAGGAAGGCTTATATTTCAATTTTAGGCTAGTCGCATTCTGTGTACTTTATTTACACCGTTTTGTTTAAAATAATATTTCCTTCAAAGTGTATGAAAAACTTTGATCAGTCACTTCATAAAATAACAGAGTTAGTGTTGTCTAAAGATGGGTAACGTGTTTTTTTCCCAAAGTTTTTACTTACTACTTAATAAAATATAAGAGTTCGTTATCATGATTGTAGTTGTCTTAAGGAAGGTTCAACAATAATTCAAATGGAATTTGTATAGCTGGTTTGTTTATTTAGCTGTTAATGATTCTAATCATATAATCAGCATCAAAGCTTTTCCAGATGCCACATATCTTGAAAAGTGTATAAGGACTTAACAAATAAAAACCCTCTTTATTTAAAGTGTACACATGTACTGTTCTAACAGTAAACCTAATAACACAACTAAAGTAAGTTTTAGTTTAATTTAAGGTTGGTTTTAATCAAACTTAGAGATCTATATTAAACTGTACGATTTTTAAAAAATAGACTGAAAAAATAGTTACTAGTCATTGTTAGGTATAGTTATCCATTGCAGTGTTTACATTTACGGTATCAATAAAATTTTTACTTTTGTGAAACAACAGTTATGTGTTGCAATTCTTGATTCTAGTTATAATTATTTATTATTAATATTATAATTAGGTTCGGTATGTAATCTGGACCTGGTGCCAGACTGACCTCTTAGATGCTGGAACCTTCTCACTTTGTTTTACATTACATTTGATACTTGGCTGCTCAGTGCACGGTTTCCAGCTCGGCGCACAGAGCACATGGGGCTCGGTGCAGGATTTTTCTCCTGGTGAGGACCTGCAAAAGAAAAGGAAGATTATTATTAGGATAATTAGCAACTAATTTAACAGTCATTACAGTATTAAATTAAGATTGTTTTATCTTACAGTCGAATTGATCATCTTAGTATGTGTATAAATATGTTAACATCTAGCAACTCACCTCACTCGGCATATATCGTTAATAGCTGGCTGTATTTATGGCTATCGGGAATTTAGCACCATAAGTAATATGTTAAACCGCATGCACTTTGTCGACCCTATTTTCAGTCATAGAATATAGGAGTAATCTAATTTTATTTTATTTTACCTTATTAAAGCGTATAAAACACTATATGGTTAATTATTACTGTAAACTGCTATTACAATTCTAAATAATACTAATTTGTACTTTATTGTTTAAATATTCAAAATATTTACTGTATTCAAAATATATGTTAAAATGGAGTGTCTGCTAATTTGATATATCATTAAGGCGAGACATCCTCCACAGCAATACGAATTAAAGTAGGTGAATAAAAGAGCATAAGGTTTAACATTGTTCTTAATAAGAAAACTCGATGCAGTTTGCTTACCGCCAGCTTCTATCGAGGCGCCTTGCGCCTGTCGTACCGCAAGATTTTGAAGAGTGTTTGATCTTTGCCGTACACAACGGCCTGGTAGGCGTCCGCACTGCTTGCGTACGTAATGTATGCAAAGTTGTCTCTGTTAAAAAATACACTCGTGTTACAAAATATGAATGTTAGTTATGTATACACTATTATATCTACTTTCACACTGTAACAGTATAGCACAAATTTCAAGCTCTAATACTTACGTTTTCTCGTTGAAGTCAATGCTAATTATTGTTCCAAATCGTTGGAAACGTGTTTTAAGATCATCCATCGTCATCTCTTTCAAAATCCTCCCGATAAACAGGACCCTTCTCTCCTCTTGAGCCAAAAAACTACGTTGTGGAGAGTGTGACCTGAAATACATAAATCGTTCATTTTATTGTAATTGAGTAAAATTCTGCTATAAATCAGTAAAACCACGTACACCGACATCCGTTACCTTACATGCGAAAACATAAACAAAACAAGATCAGTACTACACGACACTGTTCAAGCTATCTATGAGAGAATACATCTATTATTTATTTTGAGTTATCCTAAAGATAACACGTCAAAACTACGGTTTGACCGATAAAACCTTGTTGTAAACTAATCAGGTACACATGAATTTTGAATGTAACCAGTTGATTTTAAAATAATAAATAATATGTACCACAAGATGTTTTAATTAGACCTTAACTAACAAATCAGCTTAACAAGTAGATGTGAAAGATAATAATATGTAGTAAGTAAAAATAACCTGCTCATGTATAAATTAACTATCAATCACATCTACCCATTGTATTCAACCAAAATTCCAATTAATAGAATCACACATAACTATTAAAAGTATATTTGAATTATTGTTCTTTCCCTCCCAATAATATTCTTGGAAAGTTATTAACAACACTACGCCTATCCAGTTAAAATACCATTACTGAAATCAATCCCTCCCCTACCACAATAAAAAGAGGGTTTAAATAAAACGCGAGGACACTAGTTAAAACCCATACAGTATATCGTGTTTGTTTTAACATAAGTATGTGCAGTCATCGTAAACATCATACATCGTACATCATAAACAGTTATACATACAGCAAAGAGACAGCACAAATGTTGGTCTATTGAAGAGTAAGGCCCACCCAAGAGTTGGCTCTCTACCCCATATACCCCAAGTGGAATACAATCGATGGAATTAGATTCGTATGTACTATTAATTGGAATTTTGGTTGAATACAATGGGTAGATGTGATTGATAGTTAATTTATACATGAGCAGGTTATTTTTACTTACTACATATTATTATCTCTCACATCTACTTGTTAAGCTGATTTGTTAGTTAAGGTCTAATTAAACTAATCGTATGTATTATGATTCGCAGGGTTATGACTATGTGTATATTTTTTTCCTAACATTATATTTCTTAGAAATTAATTTCACTTTAAGAGTAATCTTTAATTTCATATTCTTGTATAATTCATATACATAAAGCATAATTGCAAAAGTAATGTATAAGAACTTACCCTGATGATCGTGATCGGGATCTGGATGATGACCTCGAGCGTGATCTCGACCACATCCGAGAAACATCCGTCCTTCTCCTTTTACTGAAACAGTTAAAAATCATTTTAACTACCTGAATATTGTTCTCAACAATTCAGGAAAATAATATTATATGACAAACATAGTGTTATCGTTACGAAATGTTATCAAAAAATATAATACACGTTATAAAAAATCATTATTAATACTAGTGTATTTAATGTGTTATTTGTTAATTTGTTGAAATGGAGAATTCTAGTGGATCTGAAAAGAGTTAAAAATATAAAATAAACTAAACATTCATTGTTTGTACCTAGTTAATGTATGTATTATATATGAAATATCCGTTGGTCATTTCAGTGGCAAAGGGACACACCTAAAAAATCCATTGCAACATTCATGCTAAAGATTCAATAGCAATTCCTTCATTGTACATATTTGTATAGGCGATGAGGTTGCATAAAACAATTTTAATAAAAGTAACAACTCAAAATATTAACTGAAACATTACCTTCTAGAAATATGCGTTGACTTTTTATCTTCCTTCAAACCCATTCTTCAGATGCTCCACAGTCTGCAACAGACAATACTAATTTTAAATTTTCCATGAATGAAATTTATCATTACAAATTTAAAAACTAAACATTATTTCACACTTATTAGTTTTAAACAACTCTACTCGACGTCTTGCATCCTCAGTGCCGCCGAAATGTGTGTTTTTTATGTACAAGCCGTGTCTCAACACGAACATTAAGGTCTTTTTATAGGAAATACTCGTAAATGTATTGCATTGTCTTCCAAATCATAGCCCTAGGGTAGTGTTAGAGCAATAACTGGTCGTGGCGGAGCACTACTTTTTGTGACAGAAGAGGAAATTAGAAAATGTAGCTACATGGCGTTGTATATATATGAACATTATACATTTTCTTTTACGTTATTTAATATATTTCAGACTAATGCATTACTAATCCATTACAGAATAGCTAAAATGTTATCAAAATTTTTAAAAAGTATAACCTGATTTCGGATATATTCCATCGATAATATTAGGAAAATAAAACACTACCTATGGAGAATATGGGTATTCCCCCACGTTAATATTCAAACAAAGATCCAACGGTTGTCCTCAAACAAAGACAAAGATGTTAAATTTGTTATGAACTCTAAACAATTTTGTATTTTATTTCTGGAATGAGGTGTAGGCTAATCATGTTAAATATATTAATATTTTAACGAATAATAATTTAAATTTTTTTAAGTTTTCAGTTAACCAGAGTAGTTATATCTCTGTATTTCCTATCAAGATAAAATATTACAAAATAGTTCATTTTACAAAACAGCGTTTAAAACAATGATTCTAATCGCTAAATATAGTATAGCTAATTAATGGATTAAGTTAATTGACATGATAACGGCATCTGCATTTGTGTTTTTCAATTTAGAGAAGCATACAAAATCAATTAACAATTATAATTGAGTGCATATCAAAGTAATCCTTCAGATTGCTTGCAAACGACCTTAACGCTGTATAATTATTTTTGTGTAAAAAGCAACAGCCACTGTAGAATAATACTGTGGGATATAAACGATTGCAATTACCAAATAACCCTACGTTTCAGTAATGTTTTATTTTGGATTGAAAAATAAAACTTAAGTAGGTCAAAGAAATTAAAGACATATCTTATAAGACTTCAACATATTTTCGTTGTCTTTTTAAATTTATGTGAAACGGATTAACCATTACAGTAGTATCAAATGAAAAATGCTCTACACAACATAATACTAGGTCAAATTAACAAGTCTGGTACCTTAAAAAGATATACCAAAAAAGTCAACGCCTAAATATAAGAATAATTAATACCAGCAAGAGTAAAATGAAATTAATAGTTTTACATTTATTTTCATATTATATATATGAAATAATTTCATATTATATATAATAGTAAAAATTTTGCAATTACTGAATTAATCACAGACAAGGTGACAAGGTTCTTAACCAATAATTTATTCATCGGATTAAGTAGTCTACAGTTTCCAAAGAGAAGTACAAATATTGAAGCGCTTAAACCCAGAGATGCCGGAAGTGAATGAAACTGCTACGTTTATATTTCCGCATGATTTATATTTATGCTAAATTTACTATATAATATAGTGCCATAATAAAATATGTTACGATTGTTTAACTCAAAACATATTCAAAATCAATATTTTGTTATAAATCTAATTACGGGCAATCTGATGCAATTTAGATATATATTTAGATATAAAAATAATTCATCAGATATCTTTATAATTCAGAAATTTTTCATTAATAATTATTTGTTATAAAAATACTATCTGCAACTGATAAAAAAAACCGAACGGATTAAGTACCTACAGTAAAATATTAAAAAAAAGGTTTTATTTACTCTCTCATCAATTGACATTTCTTTTTAAATAATATTATACTATAAGTTAATAGGCGCTCCTTAATCTATTTAGTTCATTAACGCATGAATGATTATTCGAATTTAGATTCAAAAAATGAATATAAAATAATAAAGCAGAGCTTACCTTTTTAAAAAGGCAAGCCAAAATGTAGGAGAGACGTTGCTCGAAGAGGTAACACAGCACAACTGAGAAGATTCGGTATTCTGCAAACAATTAGTTGTACCTGGTAAGGGAGGGGGTAAGGATTTGGAAGGCAGTCACCACGCCCAACCCCACGGTAGTCCAGGAGTAGTAGGGGTAGCTTTCTCTTTTTTGTTTATACCTGTCTCTATGTTGAGGTAAAATAACGTAACTTCGCATCAATATTTTCCCCTTCTGTTTTAGACATAGTTTTCTCTAGTTTATAAACAGTGTTATAAATTTAAAATATATTATTATTAAGTATAGCAATAAACTCTAATTTCCTCCTAACAAATAACTGATTGTAGTTATAAATAATAATAGAATAATTAGTTTGCATATTTATCAAAATCAAAAGAAGTTTTAATGAATTTTGAGAACGAAGTAAGGGTTAAAGTTCCTTCATTATTACTCAACTTAGTCATAGTACAGTACAGAGTCGCCAGTATATTCAAAGGGAATACTACTCGTGTATGCTACACTCGTATTGGTAAATTATAAATAAGTCTAGTATATAATGTGACCTATATTAAGTATGAAAGACATTTTTACCGAAAAGAAATGAATCATCGAGAGAAATCAATAATTTTTTTATTTATTGGTATACATAAATATACATGATGAAACGATATTTTATTGGAAGGGATATTACATGTTCAATAATCCGAAAGAATAAGTAAAGAAAATAGTACATATTAATGTATTGGTTTTCGAAAATTTACGATGTATACTTTATGCAATATATTCTTAAGAATTAGAGTTAATTAGATATTTAGTAATAACGGTTAATAGGAAAAATTATTAAGTTTAGAAATGATGCTTGAATTACTCAACATTCAGTCGTCAAAATGTAACATTATTAAGTAAAACTATATGCATGCTTTAAGTTAATTTTATTAGTGTAAATAAAAAAATATAAATTTTAATCATAGCACTGAACTACATTATTGAAAGTTGTGACTAAAATTATGATTTGTCGCGTTAAAGTAACTTTACACCATGTTTTTGCAGCGCTGGAAAATTGTAAATACATGTAGTTTTACCATATGCAGATGTCTTTCTCAGACCTGATGACCAATCTTGTTGTAAATTTGTTTACAGTCATTTATTGCATTTCCAAGAACTGTTTGTCGGACTTTGGTACTTTGTTTTCAGGGCTGTACAGTGTCATTGCCCTCCCCAGAGGCACGCCATTGCTCTTGTCAAAAAACGTCCTGTTGTCCAAAGTCATCATTGAGTCCCATAGTGTGAGGCCATCCACCGGAAAAACTCCTGTCAACCTTTTGTCACTGAATTATGTTTGTCCGGTGCCGACACTGGCAGGTTAGTCGTTATCTGAAATAGAAGATTAGAAGATCAAGAAACACACCGAATGTGTGATTCTGACATTTTTTCCCTCTACAACCATATAGAGTGTGCTACTCCGTTAATTGATAATTTACTCTTTTTACACCGAGTTCCTCTAAAAGCTTGTTGTGTCTGTTCAAAAAACTAAGCATCTATTTTTATGTGCCCCTTGGATATTAGATTGAGTTTATTGTATTTTTGTCTAGTAGTTGTCTAATGATTTCATCTATTTCTTGCTCAACTACAGGAGCCAACTCCAATGAGGAAGATGGCTTCTCTCTGCGTGGTGGTTTAGGCGAGGTATTTGCTCATTAGTAAGATATGCGAAACTAAGAAAACTACAAACCTTCCCTCACCCTCCTATCCCAATTTGCAAATTTATTTCTTTACTATAATGAAATTTATTATTTATTCTGTTTCAACAGATATTCAAACATTTTTTGCAAGCAATGTTTATTATGAGACATCTTAGGTTTTTGCTGCCTGGATCAACATCCTGTAAGTTTTTTAGTAAACGAAAAAATGTTTTGAACACTTTATTGTATTTGTTTATTTGTTAATTTGTACTTTATTTGTTAATTCTCTTTTCAACGCAATCGTTGTACACACTGTTAGAGCATCATACCACATTTTACCTATTAGGTACATAACGTTACATTTTCACCCAAAAGTAATTAACGAATGAGATAAATAAAAAACCTATTAGCATATATACATAATGAAACGAAACTTTATTGAGAATGAGAAAGATAATTCAATTTTCTATAAAGCTAAATAAAAGTAAATATTCATTGTTGTAATTTTTCCTAAAAGTTGAAATATTTACTGTATTAATTATATTCTTAGGTAATATGTATATATATATATATATATATATATATATATATATATATATATATATATATATTAGCACTTGAGGTTAAATATATAATAAAACTTAACTTGCATTTAAAAATAAAGCATGACTTCCGCAACATTGAAATAAACACATTTAGATACAAATATGCAAGTCTTAAAGACAACAATATTAGTATAACATAAAATATCATTGTAATTATAGCAATAGATTTTATAAATTACGGTAGTGACTCATGGAAATATAATGATGTAGAAGTAAAACAAATTATGTCACATATTATTGCAACGTGGAAACTTTCAAACACAATTAAAAATTAGTGTCACCGTAAGCGGGTGTCTTTTTCAGAATTGGTGACTAATCTTGTTTATTTCCAAGAACTGTCTGTGGGACAAAAGAGCTCTGTATTCAGGGCTGTCCCAGTGTCATAGCCCTCCCCAGCGGCGCCATTGCTAATTTCAAAGGTCGTCCTGTTGTCTAAAGTCATAATCGAGTCCCATAGTGAGAGGCCATCCACCGGAAAACTCCTGTCACCCTTTTGTCAATGAATTATGTTTGTCCGGTGCCGACACTGGCAGCGTGGTCGCCATCCGAAATAGAAGATTATAATTACTTAGTTAGAACGGGCTTATGTTACAGATAATCATTTAATAAGAATAGGCTGATGGTAAACTACAAGAAACATTACATGTAATAGGAAAAAACTAAACAAGTCATTATCCAAATATTTAATTTAACACGATATAAAAAAGTTCATGCATAGCATTACTTTATAGTCTTCTTTACTTGTGTTTTTACTTTAAATTGTTAATGAAAATTATTCAGTTTCTAACAAAAACAAATTTGTAAAGAACTTACTTTTTTTATAATAAACTTTAAAAAAATTATTTATTAGATTAAACACGTGTAACTAATTAGTTAGCTCTGATGTTTAATCCTAGAGATAGCTACAAAACTATAGATCACCATATTCATGTTTTAACAATACATAATATCATAAGGTTTTATAAAAAAACTGAGTTTGCCGTGTAATGTATCCAATCCTACAAAACTTGGATTAAGAGGTAATTAATGCATTGTAATTGGGAAGCTCCTACTTGAGAAGGTTTTGATAATTTGTGCTTTAATTTACTCTAAAAAAGGAAAAGTTAGAGTTTATTTATTATTAAAATGTTTTAGTTCAAATTTTAGTTTTTTTATGAACTAAGGTACCATGTAACTGTTGTATTACACAAAATTAGCCATTTCTGCACGAATATCAAAAATTTTCACAGGTCAAGAAAAATTATTTAGTTTCAAAATAATTCTAGATAGTTTCATGTAATTACGCTGTAACTAATATTCTTTGAGGAACAGTCGAATATCGTAAAGTCAATTTAGGTAATCAATGATCCAATAAATATGAGTATTCTTAAATGATATTTACAGCATGGACATCATCAATATGATGATACTTGTATGCGGCTTCAAACAAATTTAAAAAAAATCAGCATTAAATCGTTGTTAAAAAGAAGTATGATGTCTGAATTTTATATAAAACGAGAACTTTCATTCATATGCACATTGTAAATAGTAAATGAGCTATATAGAGTAATTTAAATTTGAAAAAAAATCGGTGTATCAGTTATAATTAAAAAAACTCATGGTTGATACAAAGAACAAAGCACTTAATAAAAAATATTTATTTACTTTAAACTTTCTGCTTCTAAACCCAAGTTTTTAAAACGAGAATAGCTGCTTAATAATATTAAATTCAGTTACTAACAACCATTTAGTAATTTTTGGAACAATTTTGTAAAAATCTCATGAAAAGCTGCACACTTATCAGATGACACGGAAATTTCCAGAAACCAAAACAATGGAGACGCGTTTAAGTGAGACTTGTTTAGTGCCGGCATTGTTCACGTTTCTAAGAATTGTAATAATTAGAAGCTGCCAACTCTACTGTAAACTGCAGATGTATTTATGGTGTTGTCGGTAAGGATTAGTGGACTTTGGGTTAGGAAAACTTCCCAGGGTAAAAAGTCAGTAAAAGGTCGTAGTCGGCCGGTGCAGTCCCACTTAGAGCTACGGAGCTCAACAAACCCTTTTAAATATCAGTTACAGTATCATTTATTACCTGTTTGAGATTATTATTTTCTTGGATTAGAAAGTACTAGTGTTTGTTACGTTTATAATATTCACTTTGGCTTCCCAAATACTATAAAAACGTTATAACTATGTCCACGCTACGACTATATATAAAACAGTAGCATTACCAAATTGACTCGTTTTAATTTAATGGGTTGTCAAACTGGAAATGTTAAAAATAGAATATTGTTATCTCTATCTAGAAAGCGAACTATTTTCTTAGTTGTATGTGATAAAACAAAATCACGTTAATTAAAACCATTCTCTCAACATGCATATTTCGAAATTACAATATGTAAAAAACTAAATTTGAGTAGCTTCTACGATTTAAAAATGTATCGGAGAGTAACTATCTAAACTAGGCTATTCATCCAAGTCAAACAGTTACTTAGACACATTTATATATCCAAGATCACAGATAATGTTATGAAAAATTAACTATGATTTATTGGGAAATATGAGTAGTTTAGTACGCATAAAATATATATATTACCTTTTAACAGCTGAGCTGTTGAACGGAAATCATACATTATAGCACAATTATTATACTTTATAAAATGCTTACACTCTATGTTAGCAAACTACTACTGTGCTATACTCAACATATCTCAAAATAAAGCACCAATCAATATCAAAGTGTATTTTAGAGTATGAAATGTAAGCAATTATGCAATACATTATGGAATATAGGCATGAGATGTCTCTTGTTACAGTACACTCTTGATAATGTCAGAGTTAAAGGAACTTCCGGATAGTCTGTAAAGTACCACAATGGAAACGAAAATCTAACCCACATTTTCCACAAGTACCGTAATCCCCATATTTAGACGGGGATTTCTTACATGTCTCACATATCATAATGATAAAAAGTTATATTTATAATTTGTGAGTGTTTAAAAGAATATGAATGCATTTGGTAAGGTATGTCTTTATACTACGTGAGGTTATCAGCCAAAAGCGTTTAATGTAAACTACCCTCAAAGTTGGCTTGCACACAAATAGTTAAAATAATTTATATTCTTATTTTCTATGCTAACCTTTATAAACCAATTTTAAAACTTATGTGTTATACAAATTATAAGACCTTAAAGTATAGTGAGTTTTAAAATATTGCTTGCATACAACGGTACTGCCACACATGGCAGTAAAAATAAATTATTATGGCAGTACAAAATAAAACCATTTTACTTTTTAAATACGAATATTGTAAAAATTATATCACGGAGATGAGAAATTTTTGCAGGTACTAACAAAATGTCATAGGAAAAAGAGTTTAGTCTATCGCCTAAATTTTGCTTTGGACTTTTATATCACAGTAATAGTATCTTATAATAACAGTGGATACGGGGTCTGAGCAACTAACTGCCCAGACCTCTAGGGGACGTCTGTAACTCCGCTAATCACTACCATTAAGCGTGTGCAGTCAGCCGTTTGAAAATCAATTCCTATTGATGTGATTATCGCACGTTGTCCAGTGGATACGGGGTCTGAGCAACTAACTGCCCAGACCTCTCGGGGACGTCTGTAACTCCGCTAATCTCTACCATTAAGCGTGTACAGTCAGCCGTTTGAAAATCACTTCCTATTGATGTGATTATCACACGTTGCCCAGTGGATACGGGGTCTGAGCAACTAACTGCCCAGACCTCTCGGGGACGTCTGTAACTCCGCTAATCTCTGCCATGAACATCGTGTGATGTTTAAGACAGAGTTCATCCACCACTAGCCTAAACTAACCTAGACATATTACTACAAAAACACTTTTCTAACACTACACCATTGTCCATGCAATTAACTAAACTAAAACACAAATTAAAACTAACTTAAAACTAAAACACTGTACATGCCACTACCTGAGCGTCCATGCGTTAAAAGTAACTAAAACGTACTCAAATTATGTAACCTAATTACACTAACAGAAAAATTATTATTACTAACAATATTTACAAAAACAACAAAATGCGTCAAAGGTATCTGCTTAATTCGTGGAACAATGTGAATTAACAGCCATGATATATATGTAAAAAAAGATATGTGTGTGTGTGTGTGTGTGTGTGTGTGTTCAAAACCTGATGATGCACATAGTGGTACTTGCGTAGATATGCGATTGACTCAAGGCTGCAAGGTGTCCTGCTTGAACGCTGTGACATTTTAAGCACTAAGCTGAACCCGTGCACTGAGCGCCGAAGTAATAAATCTTATCCGTCGAGCAAAATTCCAAGAGTGCTCAGCTGCAGTAGTCAGCTGAGAACATAATCATACCAAATATATTCATTCTAATTTTTAGAGAAACAAGAAATAAACCTGATGATGGAAATAATTGGCGAATTGTGAGTTTTCTTTAATAAACTAATAGAAAATTTATATTTCCAATTAGAAGAGCTCCTCCTCCTTCAAGAAATAATGGTTTATGATGGTGTTAGGTTGAGGTTGTAGGAGGAAGGCTTGTATATTTCAATTTTAGGCTAGTCGCATTCTGTGTACTTTATTTACACCGTTTTGTTTAAAATAATATTTCCTTCAAAGTGTATGAAAAACTTTGATCAGTCACTTCATAAAATAACAGAGTTAGTGTTGTCTAAAGATGGGTAACGTGTTTTTTCCCAAAGTTTTACTTACTACTTAATAAAATATAAGAGTTCGTTATCATGATTGTAGTTGTCTTAAGGAAGGTTCAACAATAATTCAAATGGAATTTGTATAGCTGGTTTGTTTATTTAGCTGTTAATGATTCTAATCATATAATCAGCATCAAAGCTTTTCCAGATGCCACATATCTTGAAAAGTGTATAAGGACTTAACAAATAAAAACCCTCTTTATTTAAAGTGTACACATGTACTGTTCTAACAGTAAACCTAATAACACAACTAAAGTAAGTTTTAGTTTAATTTAAGGTTGGTTTTAATCAAACTTAGAGATCTATATTAAACTGTACGATTTTTAAAAAATATACTGAAAAAATAGTTACTAGTCATTGTTAGGTATAGTTATCCATTGCAGTGTTTACATTTACGGTATCAATAAAATTTTTACTTTTGTGAAACAACAGTTATGTGTTGCAATTCTTGATTCTAGTTATAATTATTTATTATTAATATTATAATTAGGTTCGGTATGTAATCTGGACCTGGTGCCAGACTGACCTCTTAGATGCTGGAACCTTCTCACTTTGTTTTACATTACATTTGATACTTGGCTGCTCAGTGCACGGTTTCCAGCTCGGCGCACAGAGCACATGGGGCTCGGTGCAGGATTTTTCTCCTGGTGAGGACCTGCAAAAGAAAAGGAAGATTATTATTAGGATAATTAGCAACTAATTTAACAGTCATTACAGTATTAAATTAAGATTGTTTTATCTTACAGTCGAATTGATCATCTTAGTATGTGTATAAATATGTTAACATCTAGCAACTCACCTCACTCGGCATATATCGTTAATAGCTGGCTGTATTTATGGCTATCGAGAATTTAGCACCATAAGTAATATGTTAAACCGCATGCACTTTGTCGACCCTATTTTCAGTCATAGAATATAGGAGTAATCTAATTTTATTTTATTTTACCTTATTAAAGCGTATAAAACACTATATGGTTAATTATTACTGTAAACTGCTATTACAATTCTAAATAATACTAATTTGTACTTTATTGTTTAAATATTCAAAATATTTACTGTATTCAAAATATATGTTAAAATGGAGTGTCTGCTAATTTGATATATCATTAAGGCGAGACATCCTCCACAGCAATACGAATTAAAGTAGGTGAATAAAAGAGCATAAGGTTTAACATTGTTCTTAATAAGAAAACTCGATGCAGTTTGCTTACCGCCAGCTTCTATCGAGGCGCCTTGCGCCTGTCGTACCGCAAGATTTTGAAGAGTGTTTGATCTTTGCCGTACACAACGGCCTGGTAGGCGTCCGCACTGCTTGCGTACGTAATGTATGCAAAGTTGTCTCTGTTAAAAAATACACTCGTGTTACAAAATATGAATGTTAGTTATGTATACACTATTATATCTACTTTCACACTGTAACAGTATAGCACAAATTTCAAGCTCTAATACTTACGTTTTCTCGTTGAAGTCAATGCTAATTATTGTTCCAAATCGTTGGAAACGTGTTTTAAGATCATCCATCGTCATCTCTTTCAAAATCCTCCCGATAAACAGGACCCTTCTCTCCTCTTGAGCCAAAAAACTACGTTGTGGAGAGTGTGACCTGAAATACATAAATCGTTCATTTTATTGTAATTGAGTAAAATTCTGCTATAAATCAGTAAAACCACGTACACCGACATCCGTTACCTTACATGCGAAAACATAAACAAAACAAGATCAGTACTACACGACACTGTTCAAGCTATCTATGAGAGAATACATCTATTATTTATTTTGAGTTATCCTAAAGATAACACGTCAAAACTACGATTTGACCGACAAAACCTTGTTGTAAACTAATCAGGTACACATGAATTTTGAATGTAACCAGTTGATTTTAAAATAATAAATAATATGTACCACAACATGTTTTAATTAGACCTTAACTAACAAATCAGCTTAACAAGTAGATGTGAAGGATAATAATATGTAGTAAGTAAAAATAATCTGCTCATTTATAAATTAACTATCAAGCACATCTACCCATTGTATTCAACCAAAATTCCAATTAATAGAATCACACATAACTATTAAAAGTATATTTGAATTATTGTTCTTTCCCTCCCAATAATATTCTTGGAAAGTTATTAACAACACTACGCCTATCCAGTTAAAATACCATTACTGAAATCAATCCCTCCCCTACCACAATAAAAAGAGGGTTTAAATAAAACGCGAGGACACTAGTTAAAACCCATACAGTATATCGTGTTTGTTTTAACATAAGTATGTGCAGTCATCGTAAACATCATACATCGTACATCATAAACAGTTATACATACAGCAAAGAGACAGCACAAATGTTGGTCTATTGAAGAGTAAGGCCCACCCAAGAGTTGGCTCTCTACCCCATATACCCCAAGTGGAATACAATCGATGGAATTAGACCCTCTTTGACTGTATTATGATTCGCAGGGTTATGACTATGTGTATATTTTTTTCCTAACATTATATTTCTTAGAAATTAATTTCACTTTAAGAGTAATCTTTAATTTCATATTCTTGTATAATTCATATACATAAAGCATAATTGCAAAAGTAATGTATAAGAACTTACCCTGATGATCGTGATCGGGATCTGGATGATGACCTCGAGCGTGATCTCGACCACATCCGAGAAACATCCGTCCTTCTCCTTTTACTGAAACAGTTAAAAATCATTTTAACTACCTGAATATTGTTCTCAACAATTCAGGAAAATAATATTATATGACAAACATAGTGTTATCGTTACGAAATGTTATCAAAAAATATAATACACGTTATAAAAAATCATTATTAATACTAGTGTATTTAATGTGTTATTTGTTAATTTGTTGAAATGGAGAATTCTAGTGGATCTGAAAAGAGTTAAAAATATAAAATAAACTAAACATTCATTGTTTGTACCTAGTTAATGTATGTATTATATATGAAATATCCGTTGGTCATTTCAGTGGCAAAGGGACACACCTAAAAAATCCATTGCAACATTCATGCTAAAGATTCAATAGCAATTCCTTCATTGTACATATTTGTATAGGCGATGAGGTTGCATAAAACAATTTTAATAAAAGTAACAACTCAAAATATTAACTGAAACATTACCTTCTAGAAATATGCGTTGACTTTTTATCTTCCTTCAAACCCATTCTTCAGATGCTCCACAGTCTGCAACAGACAATACTAATTTTAAATTTTCCATGAATGAAATTTATCATTACAAATTTAAAAACTAAACATTATTTCACACTTATTAGTTTTAAACAACTCTACTCGACGTCTTGCATCCTCAGTGCCGCCGAAATGTGTGTTTTTTATGTACAAGCCGTGTCTCAACACGAACATTAAGGTCTTTTTATAGGAAATACTCGTAAATGTATTGCATTGTCTTCCAAATCATAGCCCTAGGGTAGTGTTAGAGCAATAACTGGTCGTGGCGGAGCACTACTTTTTGTGACAGAAGAGGAAATTAGAAAATGTAGCTACATGGCGTTGTATATATATGAACATTATACATTTTCTTTTACGTTATTTAATATATTTCAGACTAATGCATTACTAATCCATTACAGAATAGCTAAAATGTTATCAAAATTTTTAAAAAGTATAACCTGATTTCGGATATATTCCATCGATAATATTAGGAAAATAAAACACTACCTATGGAGAATATGGGTATTCCCCCACGTTAATATTCAAACAAAGATCCAACGGTTGTCCTCAAACAAAGACAAAGATGTTAAATTTGTTATGAACTCTAAACAATTTTGTATTTTATTTCTGGAATGAGGTGTAGGCTAATCATGTTAAATATATTAATATTTTAACGAATAATAATTTAAATTTTTTTAAGTTTTCAGTTAACCAGAGTAGTTATATCTCTGTATTTCCTATCAAGATAAAATATTACAAAATAGTTCATTTTACAAAACAGCGTTTAAAACAATGATTTTAATCGCTAAATATAGTATAGCTAATTAATGGATTAAGTTAATTGACATGATAACGGCATCTGCATTTGTGTTTTTCAATTTAGAGAAGCATACAAAATCAATTAACAATTATAATTGAGTGCATATCAAAGTAATCCTTCAGATTGCTTGCAAACGACCTTAACGCTGTATAATTATTTTTGTGTAAAAAGCAACAGCCACTGTAGAATAATACTGTGGGATATAAACGATTGCAATTACCAAATAACCCTACGTTTCAGTAATGTTTTATTTTGGATTGAAAAATAAAACTTAAGTAGGTCAAAGAAATTAAAGACATATCTTATAAGACTTCAACATATTTTCGTTGTCTTTTTAAATTTATGTGAAACGGATTAACCATTACAGTAGTATCAAATGAAAAATGCTCTACACAACATAATACTAGGTCAAATTAACAAGTCTGGTACCTTAAAAAGATATACCAAAAAAGTCAACGCCTAAATATAAGAATAATTAATACCAGCAAGAGTAAAATGAAATTAATAGTTTTACATTTATTTTCATATTATATAAATAGTAAAAATTTTGCAATTACTGAATTAATCACAGACAAGGTGACAAGGTTCTTAACCAATAATTTATTCATCGGATTAAGTAGTCTACAGTTTCCAAAGAGAAGTACAAATATTGAAGCGCTTAAACCCAGAGATGCCGGAAGTGAATGAAACTGCTACGTTTATATTTCCGCATGATTTATATTTATGCTAAATTTACTATATAATATAGTGCCATAATAAAATATGTTACGATTGTTTAACTCAAAACATATTCAAAATCAATATTTTGTTATAAATCTAATTACGGGCAATCTGATGCAATTTAGATATATATTTAGATATAAAAATAATTCATCAGATATCTTTATAATTCAGAAATTTTTCATTAATAATTATTTGTTATAAAAATACTATCTGCAACTGATAAAAAAAACCGAACGGATTAAGTACCTACAGTAAAATATTAAAAAAAAGGTTTTATTTACTCTCTCATCAATTGACATTTCTTTTTAAATAATATTATACTATAAGTTAATAGGCGCTCCTTAATCTATTTAGTTCATTAACGCATGAATGATTATTCGAATTTAGATTCAAAAAATGAATATAAAATAATAAAGCAGAGCTTACCTTTTTAAAAAGGCAAGCCAAAATGTAGGAGAGACGTTGCTCGAAGAGGTAACACAGCACAACTGAGAAGATTCGGTATTCTGCAAACAATTAGTTGTACCTGGTAAGGGAGGGGGTAAGGATTTGGAAGGCAGTCACCACGCCCAACCCCACGGTAGTCCAGGAGTAGTAGGGGTAGCTTTCTCTTTTTTGTTTATACCTGTCTCTATGTTGAGGTAAAATAACGTAACTTCGCATCAATATTTTCCCCTTCTGTTTTAGACATAGTTTTCTCTAGTTTATAAACAGTGTTATAAATTTAAAATATATTATTATTAAGTATAGCAATAAACTCTAATTTCCTCCTAACAAATAACTGATTGTAGTTATATATAATAATAGAATAATTAGATTGTAACCTGCCGACACTGGCAGGTTATTCGTTATCTGAAATAGAAGATTAGAAGATCAAGAAACACACCGAATGTGTGATTCTGACATTTTTTCCCTCTACAACCATATAGAGTGTGCTACTCCGTTAATTGATAATTTACTCTTTTTTACACCGAGTTCCTCTAAAAGCTTGTTGTGTCTGTTCAAAAAACTAAGCATCTATTTTTATGTGCCCCTTGGATATTAGATTGAGTTTATTGTATTTTTGTCTAGTAGTTGTCTAATGATTTCATCTATTTCTTGCTCAACTACAGGAGCCAACTCCAATGAGGAAGATGGCTTCTCTCTGCGTGGTGGTTTAGGCGAGGTATTTGCTCATTAGTAAGATATGCGAAACTAAGAAAACTACAAACCTTCCCTCACCCTCCTATCCCAATTTGCAAATTTATTTCTTTACTATAATGAAATTTATTTTTTATTCTGTTTCAACAGATATTCAAACATTTTTTGCAAGCAATGTTTATTATGAGACATCTTAGGTTTTTGCTGCCTGGATCAACATCCTGTAAGTTTTTTAGTAAACGAAAAAATGTTTTGAACACTTTATTGTATTTGTTTATTTGTTAATTTGTACTTTATTTGTTAATTCTCTTTTCAACGCAATCGTTGTACACACTGTTAGAGCATCATACCACATTTTACCTATTGGGTACATAACGTTACATTTTCACCCAAAAGTAATTAACGAATGAGATAAATAAAAAACCTAATAGCATATATACATAATGAAACGAAACTTTATTGAGAATGAGAAAGATAATTCAATTTTCTATAAAGCTAAATAAAAGTAAATATTCATTGTTGTAATTTTTCCTAAAAGTTGAAATATTTACTGTATTAATTATATTCTTGGGTAATATGTATATATATATATATATATATATATATATAAGTAGATATGAATATGGCGGTTCTGGACCACTTTTGGGACAGCCCAAAAATCAATACAAATACTGTTCAATACACCATAAATATGTAAAAACAAGATAATAATATGGCGGTTCTGGACCACTTTTGGGACAGCCCAAAAATCAATACAAATACTGTTCAATACACCATAAATATGTAAAAACAAGATAGGAATGTGGCGGTTCTGGACCACTTTTGGGACAGCCCAAAAATCAATACAAATACTGTTCAATACACCATAAATATGTAAAAACAAGATAATAATATGGCGGTTCTGGACCACTTTTGGGACAGCCCAAAAATCAATACAAATACTGTTCAATACACCATAAATATGTAAAAACAAGATAATAATATGGCGGTTCTGGACCACTTTTGGGACAGCCCAAAAAATCAATACAAATACTGTTCAATACACCATAAATATGTAAAAACAAGATAATAATATGACGGTTCTGGACCACTTTTGGGACAGCCCAAAAATCAATACAAATACTGTTCAATACACCATAAATATGTAAAAAACAATTCACAATACAATTTACTTAAATAAACTATGGTAAACTGTATTCAAGCAATTTTTCATGACAGTATGACAACATAAATTGTGGAATTTATAATACTCGAATGTTGAATTTAGAATATGTTGGCATTACCGTTGAGCGAGAAATGTTGGTAGCACTGCGCGGCACACAGGAGAACAGCCTTTCCCGACTAGAAATCGAGATTTTTCAGCAGTGAGAGAGTATATTTTTGAAGTATTAGGAGGAATGAAAGAAAATAATATGAATTTAGCAAATAATTTCCGTTAAACAAAAAGACATTCCACTAAATAGTGAAACTCAACTCATAAAATTTTTCCTTATTAAATGGAGCGCGAAAAGGTATCATGTCCCTTTTGTAAAAAAGAAATTTTTAAACATCATTATGATCGGCACTACAACTCAAAGATTCATTTGAAGAACAAAGAAATTTACGTTAATGAACTAAATTATTTAAGACAATGGGCCAGAGAAAATCAAATTGCTAATCACGAGAGGATGTATAATATAGATAAATTGAGGGAATTAAAGAAAAATTTTAAAGTTGAAAAGAAAGATCTTAAAGTATTTAGTGATGAAAAAATTCAATCAATCGCCGAGAAATTATCCATCAACACTAACGAAAAAACTAAGTCTGAAACGATCGAACAAATAGATAAACACAAATCTGAAAATATCATCGATGTCGAAGTTTTGTCCTCTATGCACGGTCTGTTCAAACAATACATTTTAACGAATTTGAACGATGATTTCATGTCAATTTACAAGTATCTATCAATTATGAGGCCAGAAATCAAAATTTTAATCGAAAAAATTTCAAGAATCCGTTAAAAATATGAAAGGTTATCTATCTTTAGAATGTGAATACGAACGAACTTTAGTGAATGGTGAACCACAAACTTGCCCAATGTACTTTACTATAAAAGCAGATGAAATCTTCAATGTAAACGATTTTATCACTAAACAATTTAATAAATTAACACATAGAGAACAGACAAATCATCCAAATAAAGGTTCCGGATGGACATTTAAAAGCTGCAAACAACTAGTTTTGAGCCTTAACAAACACGAAATGATGAATGCAGGATCGTACATCGATTTACCAAAGAATATCAAAGTTAAGAAAGCTTGTATAAATATAAAAAATAAAGATGATTTCTGTTTTATTTATTCTATCCGATGTGCTATTGAAAAACCTGAGACTCATGTTGACAGAGCAAAGCAATACGAAAAATTTGTGAATGACGAAATATTTTCGGGTTTTGAGTATCCAATGTCTCTGAAAGATATACAATCATTTGAAAAACGAAGCTTCAATCCTAAGTACAAATATCCAAAAATGTCTGTGAATGTTTACAGTTTTGATGAAAAAATTAACATTGTTCCGTTACAAATTTCTGAAAAATATGACGCTGAATTAAACATTGATTTATTGTATGTTAAACAAGATGATAAATCTCATTATGTTTTGATAACCGATTTAAATAAGCTTGTTTCTTCTCAGTTATCTAAGCATGAGCACAAAAAGTTTCTTTGTAGAAGATGTTTAAGCCATTTCTACAAATCTGGAGATTTAACAGATCATTTAGAAATTTGCAAGCAACATGAAGTTTGTAAGCCAATTATGCCGTTTCCAGGTCAAACAACAACATTTACTAATTATCAAAAGAAATTTTCTCATCCTTACGTTATTTATATGGATTTTGAAAGCATATTAGAGAAGATTCCCACATGCAAAAACAATCCACAAAGATCGACTACAACCAAGATTCAGAAGCATATTCCTTATGGTTTTACTCTATATTTAGTTTCGAATGTGACCAATCGTATGTACAAGCCGATATGTTATCGTGCCAAAAATGAAGAAGATTTGAAAAACGTCCCGACAAAATTGTTTGAAGAACTCAATAAATTATCAAAATACATAGCTACAAAATATAATTCTAATAACAAAAAACCTATGAAATTGACTGCAGAAGAAGAAATTTCATACCAAAATGCAAACGTTTGTCATATTTGCGAATGGTCTGCTTATGATGTTGGGTCAATTCAGTATGGTTTTACTCCTGATATTTGGAAAGATAAGAGTTATAATAAAGTGAGAGATCATTGTCATTTAACCGGCAAGTTTCGAGGCGCAGCTCATTCATGTTGTAATCTGAATTTGAAATTTCCCCAGAACATCCCAGTTTTCTGTCATAATATGTCAAATTACGATACTCATTTGTACATAAAAGAGATGGCTAAACAATATGGAAATGTTGATTTGATCGCAAACACAGATGAAAAATATATAAATTATTCAGTAAATTCAGGATATGGATATGAATTCGAAGGTGATAAGCCAAGAAAATTCATCAAGTTTTCGTTCGTAGACACGTTCAGATTCATGGCCTCGTCTATAGAAAAGTTAGCTAAAAATCTAAAGAAAGAAGACTTCAAACATACAAATCATTTTATACAGGATGGACTGAATGAAATTATAGAAAGACAGCCAAATGACGAAGAAGAAATCTTTAAAATTCTATCTGGAAAAGGCATATTTCCTTACGAATTTATCGATAGTATTGAAAAACTTGATTACACAGAACAGCTGAAAATTCAATATTTCTATTCACTTTTGACAGACGAGAGCATATCTGAGAAAGATTATCAACACTACTTGAGCGTTTGGAACAAATTAAAAGAGAAAAATCTTGGAAATTACTCTGATTTGTACAATATCCAAGATGTACTATTGCTCGCTGATATATTTGAAAATTTCAGAAATATTTGCTTAAATTGCTATAAACTTGATCCGGTACATTATCTAACAGCTCCAAGTCTTGCTTGGGACGCAATGTTAAAATTAACGAAAATTTATCTTCAGCTGATAAGCGATTACGATATGTATTTAATGATTGAAAAAGGTATTCGCGGAGGCATTTCTCAATGTATTAAACGATATGTTAAAGCAAATAACAAATATTTGAAAGATTTCGATAAGACAAAACCAGAAAGCTATCTGTTGTACGTCGATGCCAATAATCTTTATGGTTATGGTCTTATGCAAAATTTACCATATAACAAAATCAAGTGGATGAACCCGAAAACATATACAACAGCAGAATGGCAAGAAACAATTTTAGAACTCGCTGGCGACGAAGATTATGGCTATATTCTTGAAGTTGATCTAGGATATCCAACAAATTTACATGAAAATCATAAAGATTTGCCTCTTGCTCCTGAACATTTTAAAAACAAGTTGTGCACAACTCTACTGGATAAAACTGAATACGTTGTTCATTCGAGAAATTTGAAATTCTATCTCGAACAAGGAATGGTGTTAAAAACATGTGAATAGAGTTATTGCATTCGATCAGAAGCCTTTTATGAAAGAGTACATTGATTTTAATACTAATATGAGGACCAAAGCTACAAGTGATTTTGAGAAGGACTTTTACAAGTTAATGAACAACTCTGTTTTTGGAAAAAGTATGGAAAATGTGCGAAATAGATGTGATATCAAACTCGGTAATGAAGAATTTTCAATGAAACATGCCAAGAAGACAAATTTCAAATGCTTCACTATCTTTGACGACAACTGTATAGCGAGTCACATGTACAAACAGAAGGTAAAATTTAACAAGCCGATTTACATAGGGTTTTCAGTTCTTGATTTGTCAAAGTTGTTAATGTATAAATTTTATTATGAAAAATTAAAGAGTTTTGATCCAGATTTGAATCTGTGTTACATGGATACAGACAGTTATTTCCTAGAACTGAAACGAGATCCTTTTAAAATTATTAAAGAAAATTTAGATGTGTTTGATACAAGTGATTATCCAAAAGATCATGAATGTTTCACTACTAAAAATAAGAAGGTAATAGGGAAATTCAAAGATGAGTTAAATAGCGAAGTTTTAGAAGAATTTTGTGGATTGAGATCGAAAATGTACTCGTACAAATATCTAGACAAAAATCCAGTAAGATGCAAAGGGATTAAGAGAAGCGTTGTAAATAAAACAATAAATATCGAAAACTTGAAGAAATGTTTGTTCGAAGATAAAGAAGAATTTAGGGAGATGACAGTCATCAAAAGTTATAAACATGAGTTGTACACTGTTACCATAAACAAGCTGGCACTGAACGCTAAAGATGATAAGAGAATTGTCCTAGAAAATAAGATCGATACAGTACCGTATGGATATAAAACAGATATATTAGACGAATTAAATAAACTTGGAAACTTTGATAAGTAAATGGAAGATGATTTAATTCACTGTCACAAGTGTAAAAAGAAAACGAAAAATATAGATTCTAAAATTGTTCAAACTCAAAACGGATTGTATAGAATTGCAGCAAAATGTTCAAAATGTAAGACAAATAAGAGTAAATTTATAAAGAATCCTTATGAAAAACAAGTAAAGAAAGAATCTAAGAATAAGGAAGAAATCGAGATTGAAGCTAGAGAAATTCATGCACCGGTACGAAAGAAGTTTAAAAAGAGAAAAATTATAACATTAGGAATTGACGATTTATGGGCAGCAGATTTAGTTATAATGTCTAACTATTCGGATCAAAATGATGGATTCAAGTATATGTTAAATGTTATTGATACTTTCTCAAAATACGCTTGGTCAAGAGCTATCAAAAGAAAAAACGGTAAAGATGTTTCAAAAAGCCTTCGAAGATATAGTAAAAGACGCGATAAAGATCAATCACAAACCGCCAAATCTACTTCATACAGATAAGGGTTTAGAGTTTAAAAATAAAGAATTTAACGAAGTTTTGAGAAAATACAACATTAAGATTTATCATACAGAAAACGAAGAGAAATCAAGTATTGTAGAGAGATATAACAGAACTCAAAATGAAAGAATGAAGGTTCTTTTTGAGATTAATAAAAAACTTTAAATGGATCGATATTCTTCAAGAAATCGTAAAGAAATATAACGATACTGTTCATAGTACAATCAAAATGAAGCCTAAAGACGTAGATAATGATGCAGAAAAAGAGTTATTAGAGTCGGTTTTTAAGTATGTTCCACCAGAAATTCACACGAAAACTAAATTTAAAGTCAATGATCATGTAAGAATTGTTAGTAAAAAACAAACATTTTCGAGCAAATATAAGAACAATTGGTCAAGAGAAATCTTTGTAATTTATCAAATTAATAACACAGATCCTGTAACTTATAGTATAAAAGATTTAAATAATGAAAAAATAACCGGAAATTTCTATGAATATGAATTGAGAAAGTCAAAGCTGTAATTTTTTCTATATAAATGGAGTCTCAAAAGAAATGTACACAGTGTCAAGAATTTAAAGATTTTGAAGCTTTTTATAAAAATAAGAATAAAAAAGAAGGATTAGGGTCTATGTGTAAGGATTGCCGTAGTAAATATGAGAGAGAATTATACGAAAAAATAGAAAAATTAACGTTAGAAGAGAAAAAATGTTGCGTTTGTAAAGAAATTAAGAATATTTCAGAATTTCACAACTGGCATTATAGTAAAGATAAAAAACAAGCTTTTTGTAAGGATTGTGCTATAAGAATTTTCCGAGAAAGTCAAAATAAACCGACTCATTGCGAATGTGGAAGAGTTCTTCAATGGTTACCTAGTTATGCTAAACATTTACAAACAAAATATCATAAGTCAAGAGTTTTTAATAAAATTTAGTAACATTTTCATCGTGTAATAATTTTTTCTATTTAAATGGAGTCTCAAAAGAAATGTACAAAGTGTCAAGAAGAGAATAGAAAAGACTGTTATTGTAAGGAATTATACGTTAAAATGGACAAATTAACTTTAGAAGAAAAAAATTGTTACTTTTGTAAAGAAATTAAAAATATTTCTGAATTTAACAACTGGCAGTATAGTAAAGATAGAAAAGATGCTTTTTGCAAAGATTGTGCTAAAAAAATTTTCAGCGAAAGTTATAAAAACGAAATGCCTTGTGAATATGAAAAAAAGATTTTACAATGGTTACCTAGTTATGCTAAACATTTACAAACAAAATATAATAAATCGAGAGTTTTTAGTAAAATTTAGAAACATTTTCATCGTGTAATTTAGATATTCTATAAATCAGTCGAGATTCTGCCATATTTGTAGTAAAATGATTTCCGTTGTATAAAATATTCAAAGATTCTTTCATTTGGTTGTAGAGATTTATACTATTTGGATCTCCATGTCTTAATAAAATTTCCATTTCTGGGTAATCAATTTCAAGTTCTTTCAATCTTTTCGGTATTTCTCTCTTTTGAGCTCTGATAACGTAATAAGGATATTCCCACATGTGATTCTTCTTAATTAATACAAAAACATGGTGTTTTTTTCTTATCAAAATTTTTACAAACAAGTTCTGGTTTCATTAAGTCAATTTTTACACTTTGTTTTGCGATTATTTCCGTTTTTATTTCATCTTTAATTTGCAAGTGTTTAACTTCGTCCTCTAAATATTTAATCTTGTTTTCAAGTTTGTACTGACCAAATTTACGAATACTTGGCTAAACTTCTTTTGTAACCCAATTTTTGAAGATTTTTGCCTCTTTTTTATGTGATCTCAAAATTAAAGAATAAAGTCCAGATTCATTGATAAAAACAGTGTCAGGATGAAGATTGTTAAGGGGCCATTCAAATAGCCCCTTGTTTTTTAAGTAAAAATATTGAATTTTGTCATCATCATCAACATTTAATTTAATTGCGTGTTTTGTTTTTTCATAACCTAATATTTCACAAACATCTTTAGCCTTAAACCAGATTACATTGTTTTCGTCAACAATCGTTACAATGTCTTTATTATTGAATGTAAGTTGATTATTGAGTAGGTCTACAACTGACTCCATTTAGATAGAAAGAAATTTAACTAGTTACTTGCAATCTTAAATATATTGTTGTTTTACTCTCATTATTTAATAGATTTCCTTCAGAGTCTTGAATAGTCAGAACGATTTTTTTCTAATTCTTTTAATATTTTTTCTAATTGGAATATAATCGATTTCATTTGGTTTTTCACTGATTTTTGATCCATAAGCAACATTTGGGAAAAAAGTGTACAAAATTTCAGATTCTTTGTGTAAATGTTCGGTATGATTTTCAAAACTAGGTTCAACGAGATTGCAGTGCACTTCAATTACATCAAACGGTCTAAATTTTGGCGTTTTATTTCCTAAATATACCTGATTTGGCTCAATAGTTTCTTGAACAAACCCTAACAATTCTACAATAATTGCTGAAAACATTATTCTTACTGGTGATTTTATTTGAATTTTATTAGAGAGATAATTTTTTTGCATTTCAAACTTGTTTTCGTCAAAGTTTAAAGATTTATCTGATTGTTTGAATGTTTTCAGATAATTTTTAAGGGAATTTTTTATTTGATCGAAAGTATAATATCCTTTGTTTAAACCCATAATATTTTGTTATGTTCTTCTCACTAAATCCTATACAATAAGGAGAACTTTCACTAATATTTATTACAAAATTGTCAGAATAAAAACCGCTTAAACCGATAAAATAATTTGATTCTTCCTCTAAGTGTATAGGATGTTCCAAGTTTAAAAATAATTGAGAGCTTTCTGAAGTCAACTTGAACAGCTTCATTTTCGCAAGCGTTGCTTCAAGATGAAAATCTTCTATTTAAATGGAGAAATTTTTAAAGCAAAAAGATCAGATAAAACTTCAAACGTTTGAAGAAAATAAGAAAGATCAACCAATCAGATTGTTAATTGTTGGTTCAAGTGGATGTGGAAAAAACAACTTTATTATTGAATTTTATCTACAATAGGTTGATTCCTTATTCCAATTTGTATGTTTTTAGTAAATCTTTAGAACAAGACGCATATAAAAAATTACAAGAAAGATTTGAGAATATTGAGAAGAACTTAAGTAAGAAAATATCATATTTTTATAATGCTTCCGAGGACATAGTTCCATTAAGCGAATGTAAACCGAATTCTTTAATCGTTTTCGATGACTGTATTTTAGAAAATCAAGACGTTATTAAGGAATATTTCGTAATGTCCCGTCACAAAAATATCTCATGTATCTATCTTTCTCAATGCTTTTCAAAGGTTGATAAACAAGTTATAAGAAATAATCTGAATATTTTGTGTGTTTTTAAGCAAGACGATCACTATTCGAGAAAGATTTATAACAATTATGTGGGATCTGATATGAGTTTTAACCACTTTATTGAGTTATGTGATAAAATTTGGAAGGAAGACTACGGATTTTTAACTATTAATCTAACTTTGAAGCCTAAAAATGGCAAATATTTGAATAAATTTTCCAATATAAACGTGTGATAATCTAGTTGTTTTCATGTTTTTACGTTCACGTTTACGTTTCGTGTTCTCGTTTTTTACGTTCCACGTTCACGTTTTACGTTTCACGCTCACGTTTTACGTTCCACGTTTCGTGTTCTCGTTTCGTGTTCACGTTTCCACGTTCCACGTTCACGTTTTACGTTCCGTGTTCACGTTTCGTGTTCACGTTTTACGTTCCACGTTCACGTTTCAAAATTTTTCTAATTAAATGGTGAACGTAACTTCTGAAGAAGCGAAAAAACTTGATCAAATCGAAAAGAAATTAATCAAAGAATTTAAAGAACAGATTCGAATTGATGAAAAAGAACAAGAATTTATTCAAAAAATCAATCAACCTGTAACTTCTGCAATAAAAAATGTTGAGGGCAAAATTGAAAATGTTTTAAGCGATAATCAAAATTTGATGAATTTGGTTCCAGTTGTACGACAATTTGCCGATATTTCGATACCAGAATCTGAGTTTGAATTGCCAAAATTACCATCGTCAACACCATTTAGACCTAGAATCATTGAAGACTCTACCATAGTTGAACCAATAAGTCCTGGAACAACGGATATAATAATTGGTGAAATTGGTAAAAAATTTCTTCCTAGAGCAAAGGATGATAAATTTGGTTTGTATTGGGATAAAAAAAAGAAAAGTTTTATGATTGGAAATTTACCCGTTAATTTTGAACATAATGATATAATTATTGAAGATAAAACATATAAAGGAACTCAGGGTTTATGGAGATTATTAACAGACAATGATGTCCCAAAAGACAATTTATATTCTGAAGAAGATTTGCAAAAGTATACAGAAATTTTATGGGAATCTGACTCAATTTACAAAAATAATGATCCATCTACTAAGAAGCCTAAGTCAAGTAGAGGTAAAAAATATATGAAATTAATTAAAACCAATTTGGGAAAAACCAATCGAAGGATCAGGTGTAAGAAAATACAGTGATAATAAGATTGAGTACAGATATATCAACGATTTGACAAAACTCGATGGAATTATTAATTATATTTATGCTCAAGAAAAGGCTGGAAACAACAATTTTTTGAACGAAAAGAAAGCGATTAAGGATTTTATTTCGAACAAACTTGATGAAATGATTGAAAAACCTGATGGAATTAAATATTTAAAACGAGTTTTGCCGGCAATAAGTTCATCTATGATTGAAGGTAGCGGACTTTTGAATGATTTTATCAACAATTTACCTTTTGAATTACACGTACCAGGCTATGAATATCTGGGACCTGGCACAAAACTTGAAAAAAGATTGAAAAGAGGAGATCCTGGTATAAATAAATTAGATCAAGCTGCTATGGAACACGATATTTTTTATGCAAAACATAGAGACACAAATTCCAGACATATAGCAGATAAAGTTTTGCAAGATAAGGCAATGGATAGATTTTTATCAAAAGATGCTGGATTAGGTGAAAGATTTGTTGCACTTCCAACAGCTGGAGCAATGTTTTTGAAGAGAAAACTAGGAATGGGAATCGAAGAGAACTTGAAATTTTAACTATATAAATGGAGGTGAATGTAAATTTCAGCAAAAATCAGAAAGAAAAAATAAAATCCGCTTTTAAGAAGAAAATACCCGTTAGTATTCAATTAAATAGATCAACTAAAAAATGGCGAAGATAAGATATTTTTAATAAATAGACAATACAATAAACTCGAAAAACATAAGAAAAACAATAAAGGAACCAGAATAGAATTTTCTTATAATCAGTTGAAAGAACTTAAAAATGGTGGATTTTTGAAAGATTTATTAGATTTTGGAGAAAATATTCCAGTTGTTAAAAATGTTGTTCCTTATGTTCGTAAAGCTGCACCAATCGTTAAAAAAGATGTGATTCCTATTGTTCGAAACATTTTAAATTGGTTAGATAAAGAGTTGGAAGATGTTACAGGATCTGGATTAGATGAAAAAACTTTGAATTACGTGAAATCAAACATTAAAAAAAAATTTAAACCTTTAACATTCGGGGAATTGGAAGAAATCTGCAAAAACATTAAACATTTTAGAGGAATCTTCATGAGAGATACATTACCTGAAAAAGTTAAGAAATTTGAATGTGGAATTGTGAATTTAGACTCGATTATGGGAAGTGGAACGCATTGGATTTGTTATTATAAAAATGATAAGAATGCATGTTATTTTGATTCGTATGGAAGAATTGAGGACAAACCACCTATAGAATTGATTAAATATTTGAAAAAATCAAGCGTCTACTACAATGATTCTCAGATTCAAGACTATAAAGATCCCCCAATTTGTGGTCATTTATGTGTTTTTGTTTTGAATGAACTGAGTACTGGTAAAGATTTTAAAGAAGTTGTTAACAAATTATTACTTAATAAATATGGATTCACAAAATATTTTTGACGTATTTGGAACACAAATTATTCAAAATGTAGATAATAGTTTGAATTTTGATAGTTTGAGAAATGAGTTTGATAACAAGTTAGAAAATTTATTACAAAACCTTCCAGATTCAGATATGTTTGCTGTCGAGATTGAAGATTTTAAAGCAGAATATGATAACAAACTTGCAAATTTCATGAGTTCAAATGAAGTTGCTGATAAAATAAAAACATTGGAAAAAGAAGTTGATGATGGTGTAAAAAAATTATTTACCAATTTAATGTCTCATATCGAAAAAGCTGATAAAATTACTGAAGCGATCAAAGTTGAAAAGAATTATGTTAGTTTGGCTAATAAAAAAAGAATTGTCGGTGTTCGACCTGGTATTGACAAACATGATGTTGTTGTTAAAGAACAAATTTTAAAACCTCTAAAATTATCAGAAAACATCGATATTGTTGATTTACATGAGTAGACCTTGCGCCCCTTGCGGACAGGGCTCTGATTGGTCGAGAGGGGGTCACGTGATCCAAGATGGCGGCCCGCGCATGCGCAGAGGGAGAAATTCCCACATGTGCGGGAGAAATTCCCTCATGCGCGGGAGAAATTCCCTCCTCACACTCTTATCCTAGTGTTTTGGGGTGATTTTGGGTGTCAAAATCGTTGTTTTTCGGTAAAATCGGTGATTTTGGGTGTCAAAATTGTTGTTTTTCGGTAAAATCGGTGATTTGTTGGGTCCGGTGAGGGAGAAAACGAGGGACGGAGGGAATTCCAACATGGCTGCGCCCATGTATCACGTGATAAAAAAAAAAAACCATTATGGCCGCGCCCACGTAAACATAACCTCACTTTCTTAGATGGCGGGGATTTCAAATAAAACGACTCAGTAAAGATAAGCTATTTATTGCTACATAATCAGTGGTCACCGTGGTCAGCCTCAGGGTCCTTTGCGGTTACCTGTAAAAAAAAACCAGACATGTAACGACTGCAACCGCAAACTTCCCATTGGTCAAAATAAGCGCGTCTCTGATTGGTCTAAAATAGCCGCCAAGCACTCTGATTGGTCGGTGTTTCTACACAGGCGGCAGAGATTTCCCTGTCTCGCCAGTCTGGAGGTGGACGTCAAAGAGGTAAGACCTATGTCGCTCTGTTCCTTGATATTGCACAACATTGTGTAAAATTATCAAGACAAGTAAACCTCGCTAATTACTAATATAAAATAAATAAGACAGTGCTTACCTACCTAGTTACCCAGATATTATTTTTTAATATATTACTGTTGCAATGGAATCTCAACCTATTGAAGTGGGTCCAGAGTCTCGTATGGAACTGGATCCTGTAAAAGTACTAGGAAAATACGAGACGTATGTAAAAAGATACAGAGTTTACGGTACCAAGACCACCTTCAAATTTAATACAGTACCAGATAACGTAAGTGAAATAGACTGGATAAAAACCGGATTTTCCAAATTAGTCGATGAAATGAAATCAAAACTGTTCAGATTCAGACTACCTGGGATTTACACTTCACAGTTTAAATTTGAAAACCAAAGAGCCAGGTTATGTAGCGTTTCGGCCGGCTCATCAAGTCAAAAGTGATGTTTTATTCGAAATTTTTGGTGGCATAATTCAAAGTAATGCCGATTCAGTAAAGTCAGCTGATACGTTTAGAGTAGAGTGTACTAGAATTAATCTTCCTGTAGGTAGTGCTAGAGTAAGACCAGGTTTTTATAATAACTTTAAAGAAGAATGTAAAGCACGTAGAGGTATCGTAGTCATTAAGAATAGCGATAGTCTGTGTCTGCCCCGAGCTATAGTGGTAGCAAAGGCCAATGCTAAAAAAGATCCCGAGTATGAATCGATAAAAAAAGACAGATGTCAGAGACAAACAACAAAGGCGAAAAAATTGATGGCGAAAGCCGGGGTCCAAATACCGAAAGAGGGAGCGGGGGTCCCCGAACTTAATAAATTCCAAGACCACCTCAAAAAATATAATATTACAGTTTATAACTACAACAGTAAAGGCCGAGAAGTGTATTTTAATGGTAATAATGAAAGTGCTTTGTACAAAATTAACTTGTTGTATCACGAAAACCATTATAATGTAATAACTAGCCTAACTGCAGCTTTTGCGTGCCATTTCTATTGTGAAGCATGCCATGTCCCTTACGACCACAAAGGTGTACATAGGTGTTCAAATATCTGTCCTGCATGTCAATCCGTTTCTCCGCCTTGTAAAGAGGAGCATGGGGGAATTTTGTGCCCTGACTGTAACATGACCATGAAAAATCAGATTTGTTTCGCGGCCCACAAGAGTGAACGTTGTAAGTCGGTAAAAAAATGCTTACAGTGCCAAAGACTTGTGTTTTTGAACAATCGTAAGTCAAAAACACGTGTGCGGGGAAGTGTTTTGTAAAATCTGTAACGAGTTCACGGCCCCAAACCACCAGTGCTACATGCGGGTCGACACAGGAAAACCCAAAACCAAAGACTTTCTTTTCATTTTCTTTGATTTAGAGACCCGTCAAGATGAAATTTTAACGGAAGAATCTAGAGTTCATAAAGTTAACCTTTGTG
Organism: Homalodisca vitripennis; assembly: GCF_021130785.1. Lineage (NCBI taxonomy): Eukaryota > Metazoa > Arthropoda > Insecta > Hemiptera > Cicadellidae > Homalodisca > Homalodisca vitripennis. The sequence continues at coordinate 61,990 of NW_025776612.1, read as the reverse complement.
TTTCTCAACAATTTTGTTGGAAATGCATTGGTGGGGAAAATTGCCAAAATTGTACCTCCCGCACTCGTGTGTTTAGACAAGACCCTGTAGTAAGATTCATGGATTACGTAATGGAGGAGAGAAAAAAATTCAAAAACGTATGTGTAATGGCTCATAACGGTCAGGGTTTCGACTTTCAATTTCTGTTAAAGTACGTTCTCGAACAATCAAAATTCACTCCAGAGCTAATTATGCGTGGCACTAAAGTCATTCTTATGGAATTAGATAACGTCAGATTTATCGATTCGCTAAATTATTTCCCCATGGCCCTCTCTGCACTACCCAAAGCCTTTGATCTCCCCCCGGAGAAGAAGAAGGGTTACTTCCCTCATCTTTTCAACACTTTGGCAAACCAAAATTATGTAGGCCCCATACCACCCAAGGAGTACTATTGCCCTGAATCAATGTTTGAGAAGTCTTACAAAGATTTTGAAAATTGGCACAACGATCAACTTAAACAAAATGTAGTTTTTGACTTTCAAAAAGAGTTGGTCGAGTACTGTATCTCCGATGTGGAGATACTGGCGCAAGCGTGTATTAAGTTTAGAAACATGTTTTTGAAAGAATGTAACGTAGACCCGTTCATGGAAGCCGTCACCATAGCCAGCGCCTGTAATTTGGTTTTTAGACGGAATTTTCTCAAAGCCAGCACTATTGGTCTAGTCCCAAAGAACGGATACCGTATGGTTGATAACCAATCGCCTATTGCTTTACAATGGCTTACTTGGGAGGAAGACCAACGCGGTATTAGGATCCAACACGCAGGACGGGAAAGAGAAGTAAAAATTGACGGTATGAAAGTAGACGGTTTTGACGGGGAGCGCGTATACGAATTTCAGGGCTGTTATTTCCATGGGTGCCCAAAATGTTTCAGATACGATAGGGAAGCATCCTTGCCCAATGATCCCTCAGACTCCCTACACTTAAGGTTCGAGAGAACCAAATCCAAAATAGATAAACTCCAAAATTCCGGATACGAAGTTATTGAAATGTGGGAGTGTGAATTCAATAAAATAAAGAAAGAACAAAAATTGGATTATCTAAATTCTCTCCCCATTCTAAACACACTCCCACTCAATCCCAGAGATGCCTTCTTCGGGGGAAGGACAGGTAATGCTAAAACCTTCCACAAGTGCGAGGACGGGGAAACAATTCAGTATGTAGACGTTTGCTCCTTGTACCCGTTTGTCAATAAGTTTTTGCCTTATGTTTTATCCCATCCAAAAATCTTTGTAGGTGACAAGGAGTGTAGAGAAAGAGGCATGGAGGCCGAAGGACTCCTAAAATGTAAAGTATCGCCTCCGCTAAATTTGTACCACCCCGTCCTCCCTACACGTATGAACAATAAATTAATGTTTGTCTTATGCCGTACATGTGGTCTAGAAATGCTAAACACAGACTGTAATCATAACACCGAAGAAAGAGCATTGACAGGGACATGGACGATGCAGGAAATGAGAAAGGCTGTAGAGAAGGGGTATACCATCTTAGAAATGTACGAGCTTTGGGATTATAAAATCATTACTTACGAAGACGGTGGCCTTTTTACCGATTTTGTAAATAAGTTTCTAAAAATTAAACAGGAGGCATCGGGCTACCCCTCCTGGTGCCTCACAGAAGAGGATAATGCCGTGTATATTCAAAATTATTATAAACACGAAGGTGTCAGACTTGACCCTTCCAAAATTGAAAAAAACGGGGGTCTTCGCTCTCTCGCAAAATTGATGCTAAATTCTTTCTGGGGAAAATTCGGACAGAGGGAGAACCAAACTAAAACTTCCATCATTAGAGAAACCGACGAGTTTTTTTAAATTACTAACAAGTCCCGGGACACAAGTAAACGCCATTCAAGAAATTAACGAAGAGGTCCTCCTTGTTAACTGGCAGAACATAGACGAAGTCGGTGAATCCCTGCGAACCGTAAACGTTGTGCTCGCGGCCTTCACCACCGCACACGCTAGACTTAAGCTGTACAGTTACTTAGATCGAATAGGCAAACAAGTACTTTACTATGATACCGATAGTGTATTGTACATACGTAAGGAAGGTTCGTACAGTGTCCCCACAGGGGACTACTTGGGCGAAATGACCGACGAGTTGGCCGACTATGGTCCAGGGTCATACATAGTAGAATTTGTTTCCGGAGGCCCCAAGACTTATGCCTATCTTGTTTGGTCCACTAATAAAAACGCACTAGTTGAAGTTTGTAAAATAAAAGGCCTTACTCTAAATTTAAAAACTAGTGAAAAACTAAATTTTTCTAAATTAAAAGAAATGGTACTTTCTGAAAGTAAGCAATCATTAGAGATCACTGAGAACCGCATTAGGCGTACTAAAGACAGAAACATAATTACCGTAGAAGAGACTAAAATGTTTAAAGTGACTGGACCAAAACGCAAACACGAAGGTAAGTATGAAACTCTACCATTCGGTTACAGTAAAAGGCTAAAAACTTACAAGTAACTACACTCTGATCCCATTAGTCGATTCGCTCGCATCTCCTCTGCTATTCTAAGTACACTCCTCCGATCCTCCGTAAGTTCACAGACCCGCCTTCCGCATATCAGTGAACTTTTTCAAAGTCAAGGTAATAACTCTTTGTTCATCTGACATGTTGACACTAACTAACTAACTGACTGACTTATAAAGACGCACGAGCCTCATACTCCCCACTATCACCGTCACCAATCGCAAGCGTGAGTCCTGTTCCATATATTGATTTTTTAAAGACTTGCACATGACAAGGCTATGCCCCGGACAGCTTCAGGGGTTCTGGAAGCGCGAGTGAATGAGACCTCTAAGGCCGGCGTAAAACCTGTAAGCCCTGGGGTCACGAATGAAGGTCACTGGCGCGGCCTAACAGCCCGTAAACCTGAATGTTGTGTGTGAATGAGACCTCTAAGGCCGGCGTAAAACCCGTAAGCCCTGGGGTCACGAATGAAGGTCTCTAAGGCAGGCCTAAACTCTGTAAGCCCTGGGACCTGAATGTTGTGCGTACGACAGAACCCCTGGAGGTACCCCACTGGCACGGCCTGACCTAGAGAGAGACTATCTTAAGGACTTACCTACAGCCTCCAAGTATTTCAAGAACATTGCATTGTCCTCCTCTTCGTCGGAGTACCACCCGACGTCGTAGTCTTCTATAGGTCCCTCGAAAGGGACACGAGACCCTGATGCTGAAAAAAATCCGATACTCTGAGTATCTATCTGATTGAAAATCATTAGTAAACTTTTGAAACAAGTATTACGTACCTTTAGCGGTCGGCGATGGAGGCGGTGGCGGAGGAGGCGGTGGCGGAGGAGGCGGTGGCGGTGGAGGCGGTGGCGGAGGAGGCGGTGGCGGTGGAGGCGGTAGCTCCTTGGCGAGGTACTGCCACAATACCACCAGCACAGTTGCCAACATTGTAACTGACTGACTGCGTTACAGAACGCGAGAGCTTTATGGAAGGGAGAGGTCACATGACCTCAAGTCAATGTCACCGGGGAGGTGCGAGTGTTTCATTCTAACTCAAACCATGGCCGAGTCTAGAGCATTCCAGCCACACTCCCTGTTTGACCTCGCTAAAAAAACCGTGGTCAAACAGTTCTCTAACAATGGGAGTGCCCTTATGAGTTTAGAAGTACCGCTGACGGTCAGGGACGCTCTCATCGAAGAGCACATTGAAACCGACTGTTTTCAAGTGATGTGTACACTCTACGTACCACTCGGTTCGCAAAACATCTACTGTGGCATCCCGTGTTTGAGAAGTGATATGGATATAGAGCCCGAAGTTGAAATATATATTACATATGAAACCCCCCACTGTACCATCTTGTTTTTGAAAAGAGAGCCTGGAATAGAACCCGATATCTGGTACTGTGTGGAACGTGTTGTTTACCATGAGTTATCAAGAGAGGATTTCCTATATGTAAAAAGAACATTTCGTTGTATAGTCTGCGATAGGACCCTTGCCGGTGCTGGGTGGAGGGGTTTTTGTGGATGCTTCCGCTGTCCAGTGTGTCATAAGCAAATCTTAGACCTCCCGACACAGTTCTACAGGAGGTCTACAGGGGGTTATTGTGAGTGCCTTCGTTAGGCCGTCTAAGTACAAAGAGACGGGGCATTATTGGGGTCGTGGAGTGACAACCAGTTCAGACTGGACAGACTCCTATACCCCAATAATGCTTAACCTGGGTACTGTGTTTCACACACAGTACGAGTGTTCCGCAACCACACTCAGCTTAGACGGCTATAAATACCGGTGATATACAGATTAAAAATGTATAAACTTGTACATAGTGTTGATATCACTGTAAAATTGTAAATACTCTTGTAAACACTTATATTTGTGCAAAGTGTGAGGTCTCAGTGGGGGAGTCGGTGGTGGTGGGAGAGTAATCGTGGAGGCAGTGGTGGTGGTAGTGGGAGAGCACTTCATTCTCAATCATGGCGTGGAACCCAAAGAGCCTCTATGATCTTTGTCTACGGCAAATTGCCCGACACCGTATTGACTTCTTACGACATATCCAGATCCCCGAATCCATCCGTCGGGAAATTAAATCTAAACATCGCGAATACTGCTTTGAATTGGTAGTCAGATACAAAGAAATTTACGACGGACGCAGACTACGCAGACTTTGTCATATGTGTGCTCGTGATCTTTCACCTGTTCTTTGGCAAGAAGGATCGACGTCCACGTATTACTTCACGGAAGATACATTTTACACAATGCGTAGTTTATGGGAGTGCGCATTGTGTAAAACTCACCTCTTTTACTATACGACCGGGCGTTGTATGTGCGATCATTCCATTGTCTAAGCAACAAGGGATGGGACAGTATTTGATCACCGGGCGACAACCAGTTACTTCTGGACTGGTCCTCAAAATCAAATACTGTTTAACCTGGGCATCGAACATGCTAGTGTTCGATGTGGGTGTTCCAAACCACACCACTTAGACGAATATAAATACCGGTATACAGATTATTTTTTCTTCATTTACAAAATGGACGCGATAGCGAAAGAACTGCACAAAACGGCTAGGCGTAATTACCCCAGACGCAGGGTTACGCTGAAAGGAATTAATGACCTGTATCAAGCCGACCTTGTAGAGATGATACCTTACTCGAGAGTAAACAGAGGTTACAAGTATATACTGACGATGCTAAACTGTTTCTCAAAATTTGCGTTTGCCGTTCCTATAAAGAACAAGACCGGCGCTGAAGTCGCGCATGCACTAGAACCTATACTGTCTAAACACAAGATGAAAAACTTTCAAACGGACCACGGTAAAGAATGGTACAACAGTCACGTTAAAAAACTTTTAAACAAACACAGCATTAACCATTACTCTACCCAATCACATTTGAAAAGTTCTATTGTGGAACGTCTAAACAGAACCCTGAAAGAAAAAATGTACGAGAGATTTACGGCACACGGTAGCTACGAGTGGTTAAGTATTTTACCAGACATAGTCAAGGAGTACAACAGTAGTGTGCACAGGACAATCGGTATGAAACCAAAAGATGTTAGACGAAAACACGTAAAACAGATTCTCGCCCGCATAAATAAACATAATAAAGTGGTTAAAACAAAAAATCCCAAATTCCGTGTAAGCGATCAGGTTAGAATTAGCAAATACAAAGGTGTATTTAAAAAAGGATATCTACCCAACTGGTCAAATGAAATATTTACAATATTTGCGATAAAACCTACAAAACCTGTAACGTATATATTACAAGACATAAGAGGTGATATTTTGCAAGGCGGTTTCTATGAACAGGAACTGATAAGAACCGCAACAGGAAATGCCTATCTCGTTGATAAAGTACTCCGGCGGAAAGGCTCCAAGGTCTTGGTGCGGTGGCGTGGTTTTGACGATACTCACAATAGCTGGGTAAACTCCAAAAGATATTATTAAACCTACAAAAAAAGAAAGTAAATTATAAAACATGATGCAATACCGTGGAACCGTCATTACCAAAATGAAGCTCGTAAAGCAAGCCACGACGTTTAACGTCCACAACATGGACGAGTATATAGGTAGCGGTTTAAGTCGCAAAAACAAAAACGGTCCGCTTTTACCAGACTCGATAAGAGGTTTAATTGTAGGTCCTTCAAACTGTGGTAAAACAAACGTGTTATTCAATCTGATCACCGATCCGAACGGATTACGATTCGAGAATGTGTACGTATTTTCAAAGTCATTGTACCAACCAAAGTATCAATTACTGGCTAAAATGATACCGAAGGAAGTAGGGTATTTCGCGTACGACGATAGCTCCCTGGTCATTAAACCGGACGAGGCTAAGGAAAACTCTTTGATGATTTTTGACGATATAGCTTGCGAAAAGCACGGCAATATCCGCAGTTACTTTGCTATGGGGAGGCACAAGAACGTAGATACATTCTATCTCGGTCAAACCTACAGTCACGTACCGAAACAGCTGGTCAGAGACAATGCAAATTTCATAATACTCTTCAAACAGGATGATATGAATCTACACCACGCTTACAGTGATCACGTCAATACCGATATGAGATTTGAAAAATTCAAACAGTTGTGCAGTATGGCGTGGAAGGACAAACACGGTTTTATCGTCATTAGCAAGGACGATGACATTGATAAAGGGAGGTACCGAGTAGGTATAGACAGTTTTGTTCAAGATCTATAATGGTGAGGATCTACACTTATAACGACATCAGAGGGTTCTCGGACCAGAGACTCCACAAAGTCAACTCAAATCTGTGTACGTGGTACTACCCGGACAAGAAAAAATTTTGCGGTAATTACTGTAGCAGACGACCACCACACGGTTTCCTTTTCAATAGAAGGTGTTGGAGACACAAACGCCAAGGACAGTACAGTGCAACCATTCCTCCTGTAATTCTGTTAATGATTTCGTCCAGCGAACGGTTTTATAACCGCGATATCTGGATAGAATTTTTGAAAAAGAGCCAGGAGAAAGGTGTACCGTTTGAACTCGTTGTATACCACGAAGACATGTTAAAGTGTACTGTGCGGGAATCGCAGAACCTCTTGTCCCGATTCAGACCGTTTCCAGACCAATTCGGTAAGCTTGTACCGTTGAGAAACGCACACGGCGGTATATACTTTGCCCAAGTCTGTATAAAGATGTTGGAGTACGCTTGTAAAGTCCCACACACCTCACGTTGCATCATTCTCACGGAGCGAACTATACCTATTAGGAAACCCGTTACAATCTACAGACAAGTATTGGCCTCGAAATGCTACAGCGACATCAGCTATAACGTGGCGTACGGGCCGGTCCCACGTGGACTACCGAGAGGCGAGAGAAACAAAGAGTTTGCGGCTGTAAATAATCTGTGCCAGAGCCTCTTTACTTCAGAATTTCTAAAGGTAGCCTTACCAACTATCCCTATGTACTGTGAAATGTTCGGAATAAGTCTGATGGACGGAGTGTATAGTATTACAAACCGTGATCAGTTTGAGGCGTGGAGGAGATTTACAGGAGCCAATCCTTGTGAGTTCTGGCTACTCAACTCATACCTGATCCATATACACGGTAGGGTGAGGAACCCTATCGCTCGGTTAAAAGAGTACATGGATAAGACGGTAGAGAATGACAAGTACACGGTGGCCGAGATCCCGCAGTGGAGAGACGGATGGAAGAGAACGTTTGTATTTAGATCACGAGCGCAAGTGCAAATACCGAGATCAGTCTACTTCAGGAAACTGGGTACGGTAGCGTCACTTGGTGACATTATACACTACCTTAGAAAACACAAGAAACGCGCAATGTTTTTCAGACAAGTCGAACTACCGTAGTTTAAAAGTGTCAACTCAACACGGACACGGTCAGTGTGCAATATGGAGCCAAACAAGAAGAAGGTAAGATTTGACGACAGAGTGAAGGTTCATTTCGTTCCAAGATACGATGAGTGCAGAGGTATTGATGTATCACATGTTTTTGAGCAAATGAGGAAAGCGTATATAAATGTTAAACGGACAGATGGTGACATCATTGATAAAAATGGAGCGGAACGAGAAACAGCTTACAGCCGAGATATCAAAGTTGAGAACGGCCATCAGGCGAAAGTATAAGGAGTTTAAACAAGGGACTCTGTCTACCGAGATACGTCTGGAAAAACCAGTACAAACCACTCCTGTCTGAACTGCGAAAGAAAACCAAGAATTCCGAAAATATAAAAATCGAACCTGATGAAGAGCAGCAGGAGATAAAAGAGGAACTCTTCTCTCCCGCTGTAACATCATCTCCGAGAGTACCCGCTTACTTACAGGACGACGAAGTGCTGGAGACTAGTGATCCACCTTTACCCGAAGCAAGCGATATCCTTTCCACCGCTAAAGGACAACTAGAGGCTTCACAATGGGTGGAAAACACATTCCAAAATGCACTTACAGTCAAGTACATGAAGTCACTGATGAAGGACATTCCCAGTCAGAGAAAGATTGATTCCATATACGGACCACGCTATGATAACGGCACACTAATGATTGGAAACAAAGTGTTAAATTTCGATAGTAACGGCAGTATAGTCATAGATGATGTGTACTACAAACCTACGAAAGGTCTGTACGAATTGGTCTTTAAACGCGCACCGTTACATTACGATGAAACTGATTTGGTCACTTACAAGGATATATTGAACAGGACACACGCTCACAAAAGAGGTTACAATTATAAAAGTACCATAAACCGTAACAAATCGACAAAATACGAACTTGTCATTTCAAAACTATTTCCCAAAGCTTACTCGGGCAAAGGCTTCAAGGACATGTCAAACCCTGATCCCGTGTATTACGACGATCCGAATGAATTGTGTGAGAGATTAAAGGTTTTAATAGGTTCAGCTGAGGCGGGTAATACGGGTCATAAAAACGAAATTATAAACATCGTGGAAGAGTTGAGGGAGTTGAAACTCATCCGTGGTAGAGGAAATTCCAGGTATAGAGCATTGGTATAAAAAGTAAAGGATGTTCTCTTAGATTACAGTTTCAAAATGAGCGTGGACAAGTTTGGTCGCACCGGTGGCGAGACCGGTAAAAGAGGCCCTCCTGGGGTCGGGTTTCGCATAACGGTAGACGGTGATTACGATATCAAGGGCAAGCGGTTATGTAACGTGGCCGACGCCCAGCAGAGTCTAGACGCTATAAACCTGCAGACCTTGGACAAGAAATTAAATGGCACTAAAACAGATATGACCCGGTCTATGCTCAAGACACTCAAACTCGATGCCAGAAATAACAGAATACCTAACGTAGCTAACCCTACGAACGAAGCGGATGCCGTCAATTTGCGAACGCTAAATAAAAGAACATTAACGTTCGATACTGAGATAATAGACGCTAAAAAGAGAAGAATAATCAACCTGAGCGATGGTGAAGGATTAAACGATGCCGTCACTCTGTCACAACTACATACTCTTACACCTATGAAGAGTATTAGAGATTCTACCGTTACTTTCAATAATTTCAGACTCTGCAGCGTTGGATGGCCAGTCGAGCATAAGGACGCTACGACTAAACGGTATGTAGATAGTCGTATACCCCAAATGGGCAAAGACGGGCATTGGAGTTTTGGACATAAGCGTCTGAGCGAGATTGAAGAGCCTCTATACGAGGGTGAAGCTGTTAATCTCAAATACTTTCAAAAACACGCCATGACCAGAGCGGTGCAAGATTGGAACGCGCAAACCGGTAAAATCACTAATCTGAGAGATCCTACCGACATGAGTGACGCGGTGACCGTGAATTACCTAGTGAGAGTACTGAGCGAAGTCTATTACGGTATGTACAAACTACTGGCTCCGACGCTGGACGCTATACACTTAACCGATAAAGACGAGTGGATCAGGTTCAACATTGTCAACCCATACTTTAGGGACCCGGTGAGCAGGGTGGTGAGATCGAGATATAAGTAGGTTGTTGACATTTTTACCGTCGAACTTTAATAATGTCTCAGCCGTGTACCAGAGACCGGACGGAGACGTAGTCATGATTGTGGACAGGACTTTATACGTTATAGATTACCCGTCACTTAGACTGTCCAATCAAAGACCCATTAGCAGAATCGTACATAACAGAATTAAGAAAGTCAATGCAGCGTTAAACAGTAATATGGGTAAGACCTACTTCTTTGTCGATGACAAGTTTGTCGTAGAGTTGAACGAATGCACCCTCACAGGCACCATGTTAGGGATGACCTCAAGCGTACTCCCAGGTGTTCCAGGATCTATAAAGGGTGGATTCAGGTATATAAACGGTCGTATTTACTTTATAACAGACAGTTACGTGCTGGAGTTTGACGAGTTTACCGGTACTGTCACGAAATCCGAGGCGGACATCTTCGACGTACTGCAGATTACTTGTGTGCGTGAATCACTACTCAAACAGTTGTATAAAGTGATACGGTATATAAATGGCGAATCACAAGCGTAAATCAAACAGAGTGAAACGAGCTGTCAAGCGGGGCAGAGGTATAGTGACCAGCGCGCTGAGAAACGCACTGCCCGCTGTAGGCACCATAATAAATCGTGCTGTTGACGCTTTACCAGTTGAGTTACACCTCCCCGGCGGTTTTCGCTACTGTGGGCCAGGCACCAGGTTGTCTGAGAGACTTGCACGTGGCGATAAGGGTATTAATAAGTTGGACGAATTCTGTAGAATCCACGATATAGCGTACTCGAAATATACGGATTTGGAACACCGGCGAGAGGCCGACAAAGAATTGGCCAGAAGAGCTTGGCAAAGGGTGAAATCAGGAGACGCTAGTGTAGGAGAAAAGGCTGCGGCCTTAGCAGTGACTGCGGCCATGAAAGCTAAAACAGCGTTTGGGGGTGGGAGAAAGAAAAAAACAAAGACAAAGCGAGGGAGGGGTAAGTCAAAAGGGCGAGGTCTCTACCTGAAACCTTACCCAAAGAGGGGAGGTGGTGGTGGGGTGAGGAAAAGGAAGAGGTGTTGTAAAAAAAAAAAACAACAATCTCGATACCGATAAAACCTCTAACAAACCACGAATTGATCCGTTACGCGAGGTTACTCGATATTCCGAACTTTCGAGGTGTATACATGAGGGACACACTGCCCAAGACCCCGCGGCTGTACGAGTCGGCCATAGTAAATCTGGACAGTTCACGAGGTGAAGGAACGCACTGGGTCTGTTATAAGAAACTAGGAAATAGAGTGTACTACTTTGACAGTTTTGGTAATCTGAGACCGCCGGTAGAACTCGTATCTTACTTTGGGTCCGGTGTCAGTGTACAGTATAACTATGAGCGTAAACAGTCTGATGACTCAGTAGTCTGCGGACACTTGTGTTTGAAGTTTCTAGCAAATAATGTTTTCACTTAGCGGTGTGGCCCCGCACGTATCTTGTGAGGTCTTTCCACCAATGGATTTGAGCGATGGGGAGTACGAAATCGGCCTAATTGACCTGTCCACGTACTATACAATTCCGAACATTGAAAAGGGTGTAAATGACAAGTTTCACTACGGAAACGGTAAAGAGATAGTAATAGATGAAGGGTCGTACGAAATTGAAAACATCGAAGAATATATCAAGTCGCACATTGACGGAGGCGTGACGTTCAGTCTTAAGGCAAACAATAACACTCTAAGGTCCGAAGTATCGTGCAGTGAAGCGATACATTTCGAAATATCGGGATCCCTAGCTCCTGTACTAGGTTTCACCGCGAAAATGCTCGAGCCTAATAGAGTCCACATGTCCGACCTCCCCGTCAGTATTATGACGGTAAACACGATACGTGTTGAGTGTAATATCGCCCGAGGATCCTTTCAAAACGGTGTAGAAGGACATGTGCTGCATGAGTTTTACCCTGAAGTCGCTCCAGGGTATAAAATAGTCGAGAAACCGAGCACAGTCATCTATTTACCTGTGAACGTCCGTAGGGTGAACAATATAGCTGTCTCTCTCAAAGACCAGACCGGTGAATTGATAAACTTTAGAAACGAACCGTTATCGTTACGTATACACATAAGGAAACGGCAATGGGCCTAGTATTTAGAGAAGTGCCGTACACCGTTCCCCTCATTCGATCACAAAAGACCGCGGTGTTAACACCTAAGAACATCAAGTTTATTAGATCGCTGGGTTTTAAGTATGGCTCTGCTATCGATAGAATCGGCCGTCGAGTACGATGAGGCGATAACCGGTTGGGAGTTTCACTCTCACAAACCGTACGCCTCGTCAACTCTAAAGAATAACGACGAAATCAGGATTCCAATCAGTCAACAGGATATAATTACAGCACCGTTCGAAAGCAGTTTACACATCAGCGGAAAAGTGCGTGCCAAGAAGGCGGATGGGGCCGCGGCCAGTGTTACATTAATAAACAACGCTATTGCATTTTTATTCGACGATATAAGGTACGAGATCGGCGGTATAGAGGTTGACAGGGTGAAAAATGTAGGTATTACAAGTACAATAAAAGGACTGATTTCCATCAGGAAAGAGGAGGAGGCTGGTCTCTTGAATGCATGTTGGCTAGGTCCGGGTGAAACCGGTCAGGCCAGTGAATTTACATATTCAGTGCCTCTAAAAACTGTTGCTGGGTTTTGCCGAGGATTATAAAAAGATCGTGGTCAATGTCAGACAGGAACTGATTATCTTGAGGTCGGCTACCGACATTAACGCGGTCAAAAGCACGGATGCGGTTAACCTCGACTTTGAAATAACCTCGCTCTACTGGCGTGTTCCACACATTACTGTATCCGACAGTTACAAATTGAAATTATTGCGTGTTATTGAGAAAGATACTCTGATTCACCTGCCGTTTCGGTCCTGGGAAATTCACGAATACCCCTCTTTACCACAAACGACTCGTCAGAGTTGGACGATAAAAACGAGTTCTCAAATTGAGAAACCCCGCTACGTTGTTTTGGCATTTCAGACAGGAAGAAAAAATGATCTGAAAAAGGATGCGTCTTCTTTTGACCGTTGCGACCTGACAAATGTAAGACTGTATTTGAATTCGCAATATTATCCTTACGACAATGTCCACGGTGACTTGTGCATTTTTTACGAGATGTTTACAAGATTCCAAAGCTCGTACTATCAGAAACCGGGAGCGCCTACCGTTGATTTTGAAAAATTCAAGTCCCGCGCACCGCTCTATGTGATTGATTGTTCTAAACAGAACGATTCGATCAAGTCGGGACCAGTAGACGTGAGATTGGAATTTGAGGCGAAAAATAATTTTCCGGCAAACACGACGGCGTACTGTCTCCTCTTGCATGACTCCCACATGGCGTACACCCTGCTTACCGGTAACGTAAAACGTATGATGTAATAGTGGTGGTGGTGGTGGTGGTGTTGGTGGTGGGGATCGTTAGGTATAAATTGAGCGACTCCTACGCCGATGTACATTACCTACCCAGTGTTGAACACTCTCGCAACGATGGGGCTATACATTCGCGGTCATAAGGAAGGAGTAGAGATGAGATCGTTGGGATACTTCAACTGCATTCAGTTTACATCCAATGCCAGCTTTTACGATGTTAAGGATTTTAACAAAATTGAGATTCGTTTTGAGGTAGACGATGACCCCGAGGCCTACGGTGGGGAGGGGGAGAATAATCCTATTAAACAGGCTCTAAATAGGTATAGAGAGGGTATAAAAGCTGGAGTGTACACTTCCTTGTGGAAGGACGGAAAGATGAAGATATGTAAATACCTCGACTGTGCTAATTTCACACCTAATAGCGCGTTTTATGATGTGACGGGTTTTGACAGAATTAGGGTTAGATTTTGCAGAGAGGATGATGTGAAGCTGAATGGGTATAAAAAGGGTATCAAAGCGTATGTACACGCTTGCTTGTACAAGGACGGGGTATTTAAAGGGTGTAAAAACATCGACTGTGATAATTTAACATCCCATGGCGACGCCTGGGATGTGAGGGGCTGTGACAAAATTACTGTCTCTTTTTTGATAGATCCTCTCACATACGAACGGGAGGAGGTGGAGGGGGAAGAACCACCTGCTAAAAAATCTCATTGGTCAAAATAAGCGCGTCTCTGATTGGTCTAAATTCGGAGGATTAAAGTATATAAGGGGTACTGTGGAAGGTACGGTCATACAAGACCGAGACCGAGACCATGGAGGACCCATCAACGGCTATGGACCTGGAGCCTACGAGGATCCCAAGACGCAAAGAGCCTATAAACTCGTTAACGGGAATTTTTCTTAAGTCTGTTTATTTTATTGATTGTGATCTTTCAAAGTGTGTGATTGTGGGTTTTGTTAAAAACCGGGGTGACTCTCTCGGAATACTGTTTAAGGGTAAGAAGGGTTGCGTTTATTGGTCATTCGATGTGTTTAACGAGTTTTCACAACACTTCAATTCCGTAACCCTGGCTCTGGAGAATAAAACCAAATTTTATATTAAATCAGACACGGAGGAGGAGGATATCAAGGTCACAAATGTTTTCGGCCGTATGCACGTGTTTCTCTTTGACGGGGAGCATACTTTAACTCTTAACAAGCACGAGTGGGATCAGTTCACTGCCAACATCCCACTGATGTACATCGTATTGAGAGACCTGTTCTTGATTGAGGAGCCTGTTAAAACCGCAATTGAAAACAGTGACAGTGACCTCCTCCCTAGTCGCATAGCTCACAGGCTGTCTCTCGAAATTGAACTTTTCAAACGGTGGCCAAATGGAGGCGATAGTTGAGTTTCACGCTTTTAAAGATAATGACAATCGATTTATTGTAAAAGAGTTTGTAATAATCAGTCATCTCTTTCGTGCACACATCGTATTCAAGCCTCCATACGATAAGGGGGAGTTAAATTCTAAAATGGCCAGAACCGTTCGGTGGCTGGAGCGCCACTTTCACAACATCAAGTGGGAGGAGGGTGGTATAGAGTACGATGAGGAGCTGATACGCGCTCTTTGTAAACCTTTTGCTACTGTATATACTAAAGGACTTGAAAAGGTCAACTTTCTGTCCAGCTTTCATAATAACGTAGTTGATAGAAATGTAGTTGAAAGTCAGGAAGCAATCGTTTCCGATACTCACTGTATTCTGCCTCAACATAATAGTGGCTTCACTTATGCTTGTGCTTTGAAAAAAGCTCTAGAGCGGGGTGGGGTGAGTGAGTGGTAAGCTCCTAAGGCAGGCCTAAACTCTGTAAGTCCTGGGGCTTTCAACTGCTCTTACGGCAGGCCTAAACTCCGTAAGACCGGGAGCAGTTGTGTGTGTGTATGTGTGTGACAGATACCTCTATGGCAGGCCTAAACTCCGTAAGTCCAGGGGTATGTACCTCGCTCTAGATGCTGTAAAATAAATAAAAATAAAAAAATAAAAAAAGTCTTTGCGAGTGTTTTACGAGTTACATTGAAAGGCTTCTCCGAGTAAAGTTACTTGTTACACTCGCGAGGATAAAAAAAAATAAAAAATAAAGTATAAAATAAAAACGTATCTCACCGAGAGACAGGGTTTCGGCATTGAGTTGAGAAGTCCTGTCATTGGTGAGGTACAAAAAAAAAATATGTTGGGAGGTAGCAAATTTGTCATGGAATGGCTACCACCTGTGATGAGCGATGGTTGGGGCTCATCACCCGAGAGGTTAGGCCTACTGGGGATGCTCTCGGTTAACAAAAAGAACGCGCCTAAGACCTGACCTCATGGGTGGTGTGGAACGAAGGTCACCTTGTACCAGCACATGTGACAGGATGCGGTCCGGCTGCATATAAGCAGAGGACGCGTGTGTATCCTGCACTTTCCTATCATGTCCGACTGTGAACGTTTAGCCATAGTCTGCTTCCTCATGGCCACCACCATGTTCGTGGTCATGCTGGGAGTACTGTGTTGTGCCCCTAGAGCCAGGATCGGGAACACTACAGTATTGCTGTTGATTCTCGCACTCCTGAGTGTGGTATCAGCCGGCAGTGAAGACGTAAGTCATGCAATAATTTCATGTAAATGTTATACTGTTTTACTGATGTATTTAGTAATGTTCGATTAATGTTTAGGAACAACCCTCGACGGCGTCTACAAACGGTTGGACAGGGAACGATGATGGAGCCATAGACTTGGTACGTTTATATTCAACACCGTTATGCCTACACTTTAATGAAATCTATTACTGATACAGAATTATTTGCAGGCTCGACCATCGACATCGCGTGGAGGTTGGTCGGTGAGCGGGTGGTCTCGCAGAGGTCAGGAAGTGAGTGTTTGTTTCGTGTTTGTTTTCTGTTGTTGTTGTTGTTGTCTAGCACATGTATCGCATAACTTATAAATATTGTTTTAGGACCCCGCCAGACCCCGCAGTGAGCCGGTACCCATTCCCACTACGGTACGTAAAATAGTACTAATGTTGTTTTTTTTTCGTCATATGACAGGTTTTTTCAATTTTTATATCCTCTGTATTATTTGCAGACGGCGCGACCTATCTGCGTGATAGAGGATGTCTTTTCGTTGGCTCCTCACCGTTTCAGGCCTATTGTGAGTTTTACTGTGATATTTTACGTGTTACACTTTACG
Organism: Homalodisca vitripennis; assembly: GCF_021130785.1. Taxonomy (NCBI): domain Eukaryota; kingdom Metazoa; phylum Arthropoda; class Insecta; order Hemiptera; family Cicadellidae; genus Homalodisca; species Homalodisca vitripennis. The sequence goes on along the minus strand of NW_025776612.1, from coordinate 45,460 downwards.
TATGTACTACCTTAAGGAATTTATGACTAACGGGTTTGTTTGTTTGTAAAAGAGACGTGTGGAGGACTACATGGAGTTCTGTGACGAGGATCTTGGGCAGGTAATAACCATTCTCTCATCTATGTACCGATATTGAACGGTTAGCGGCGTACACTGATGATTCTCCTCGTGTTTTACAGATGTTTGCAGAGTCCGACCTTGTCGAGGCTCTTGACCGGGCGGAGAGTCAAGAGCACGATAGGGAGATCACGGAACTGCTGGATCGCCTGAACGAGCCGCAGGAGGTCTGGGATGAAACTAGTCTGGATCAAAGGGTTAGTTCCATCAATTGAAAGTACAATTTACGGATGTGTGATAAATAGCATATCTGAGGGTGTATGTATATGTACAGATCAGCTCACTGCAGCCTGCATTGCTGTCTCAATCACAGTCTGCAGCTGTTCAGAGGACAGGCGTTTGGGGATGGTCACTGCCTGCGGGCAGTGACGATAACAGCTATGACACCTCTCAGAGGCGCCGTTCCGTAGACGCCTCTGTCGCACCGTCACCCACTCCTCCAACTCGCCCGCCCTCCCCGGTACCACCCCATGATGGTCTCTCAGGCCTCTCACCGACCGGCGGATCGTCAACGGAGTCCGCCTCTACGTTCCTATCGTCGCCAGAGTACGCCCCCTCAATACCTCCGTCACCGGAGCTCCCACAAATTCGGCCTACGGTACGCGATATTGAATTACTTGAATTGTACATTATGACTTGTTTACAAGTGATGTAATCTTTCTTCTTCTTCTGTTTTAGCCCAGGGTCGTGGAAGTGGCGAATCCCTCTGTCGCACCGTCACGCACTCCTCCGACTCGCCCGCCCTCCCCGGTACCATTCCATGATGGCCTCTCAGGCCTCTCACCGGCCGGCGGATCGTCAACGGAGTCTGGCTCTACGCTCCTATCGTCGTCAGAGTACGCCCCCTCAATACCTCCGTCACCGGAGCTCCCACAAATTCAGCCTACGGTACGCGGTATTGAATTACTCGAATTGTACATTATGACTTGTTTACAAGTGATGTAATCTTTCTTCTTCTTCTTCTGTTTTAGCCCAGGGTCAGTGATTGGGAGGCGCGGGAATGTATTGCGGCCCTCCACAGTATCCGAGTACTGATGCGGGAGCTGCAATGGACGGCCAGTCGCATCCTTCTAGATACCGACCATAGGCGACAGATCAGACTCGCCCCGCAAACTTGGCGGGAGCTTCGTGAGGACTTGGAGAATTTCCTACGATCCGTTGGGGAAAGAATGGAGGATGCCAGGCGTAATAACACCACTCCTCCACCCCCGGACGCCGAGGAGACCCCTCTGTCACAGCCGCGTAAAGTTGAGTGTCCTGTGTGTATGGTGAATCTTCCCACGGTTGCTCTTCGGCTGTGCGGTCATACTCTCTGTCGGGCCTGTGCCGACAGAGTACACACATGTCCCACGTGCCGAGCGTTAATCGTGGGGAGGTTCAACATATACCTCCCGAGGTAACTCCAGCTCTAACTTCAATTGGTTTCAAAATTCACTTTCCATTTTAAATTCTTCAATTGGTTTCAAAAATTCACTTTCCAAGGGACGGGGCATTATCGGGTCGTGGAGTGACAACCAGTTTCAGACTGGACAGACTCCTATACCTCGGTAATGCTTAACCTGGGTACTGTGTTTCACACACAGTACGAGTGTTCCGCAACCACACTCAGATAACGTCTTACTTAATTTTTATCTATATTATTATTATATATAAATAATTATTTTGTAGTGTGAGGGGAATCCTAGGGAATTTTTCCCGCCAGCGCGCGCCACGGGCACCGCCATCTAAGAAAGTGAGGTTATGTTTACGTGGGCGCGGCCATAATGGTTTTTTTTTTTGATCACGTGATACATGGGCGCAGCCATGTTGGAATTCCCTCCGTCCCTCGTTTCTCCCTCACCGGACCCAACAAATCACCGATTTTACCGAAAAACAACAATTTTGACACCCAAAATCACCGATTTTACCGAAAAACAACGATTTTGACACCCAAAATCACCCCAAAACACTAGGATAAGAGAGTGTGAGCAGGGAATTTCTCCCGCGCATGAGGGAATTTCTCCCGCACATGTGGGAATTTCTCCCTCTGCGCATGCGCGGCCGCCCTCTTGGATCACGTGACCCCCTCTCGACCAATCAGAGCCCTGTCCGCAAGGGGCGCAAGGTCTACTTACATGATCCGAATGTTAAAAATGCCTTAGATTTTAAAGGAAAAAGAATTAGCAGTGTTAGTAAAGGAATTAATCCATTTGATGTTGTTGTAATGATTCAATTAGAAGATCATATTAAAATGTTTAATGAACTAAACAAAAATTACGAGAATCATAAACAGCATGTTAAAGATTTTACAACAGAAGTCTATTAAAAACTTGAAGCGAGAAGTAAAAGATCTATAGAAAATTGTGATGAAAAATTTACAAACTTTGAGGAAAATTTCAATCTATATAAAGCCGATCTTATTGAAAAAGTCAATAAATTTCAAGAGGATTTTAATGAAACCTATAGAGAAAAATGTGAAGTTTCTAAAAGAGTAGCTATTAATCAAGCTTTACTTCATAACAAATTAAATAAACTAGAAGAAAACTTTAATAAATTTAAAGAAGATGTCGATAAAACTTTTGAAAACATCGACAACAGATTTAATGGATTAGGCGGCTATGATGACTAATTTTCCTTATATAAATGGCGCTCATATACTGTGTGAGGTGCAAAGAGAAAACTGCCACAAACGATATAAAATACTATGCAAACATTAATGGAGTTAAGAGAATATCTGGAAAATGTGCTGAATGTAACACTAAAAAGAGCCAATTTATAAAAACTTGATTTGAAATTTTTTCCTAATAAATAGAGATGGCGGGACATTACAGTGCTTTCGATCTTTTTATCATGCAACACGAAAGAGATTTGAAAAAAGAACATTGGGATGACATTTCTCAAAAATATGAATTATCCGAAGATATGATGAGATTATACGTAAACAAATTGAATTGGTATAACATTGCAAAATATCAAACTCTGTCCCCAGAGTTCATTCAAGAAAATATACACTATCAATTAAAAGATCATATGTCTGTTCTTTGTCTCCATCAACACTTGAGTATAAAGTTTTTGGATGAAAATAAAGATACAGTTGATTGGAACAATATTATAGATAGCGGTTACTATCCTGTGCAAATTTTATTGAAATATGTGACCGAGATCGCAAAATTTAAGGAAGAGAATCCTGAATATGACGAAGTAGATCATTAAAAAATGACTCTAATTTATATCTTTTCTTATAAAAAACGTACATTAGATCGATGAAAAAATGATATCTTTCTTATACATGATGTTTAAAATTTATCTTATTAAATGGCGGACTACAGAAAATATGCTAGTGATATTGAAAGGGCGGAGTTTAAAAATTTCTATCCAATTAGTAAACAACATTTGAATGAACCGAATAAAAGAACTGAGTTTAATATTGATTTTGGAGATAACTTTTGCTCGTCTAACTTCCAGTTTTATATTTCTGGAACTTTAACAAAACAAGATGGTCAAGCATATCTTGGAACTGATAATGTTAGATTAATCGATAATTTTATACCGTTTTTATTTTCTAAGATTGAAGTAAGAAAACACAATAAATTGATAGAAGAAGTCGAAAACTGTGGCCAATTAAGCACTATTAAAGGAACTATTTCGTATTCAAAAAAGTGATGTTATTTCTCAAACTTCTAATGGCTTTGAATCAGATTTTAAATTTGGTGTTTTTGAAGCAGCTGGAAATTTATCTCATTTTGGATTAGGATTTTTTGAAAATGTTACTATTCCGATCTATAAAGGAGGATTTTATCTAAGTTTTATAAGAGCAGAAGACGATGATGCGATATTAAAAACAAAAACTGGAAATGATATGCCAGTTGATGGCAAAATTACAATTACAGATTTTTTTATTAGAGTTCCAATGATTGATTATAAAACCACGAGTAAAATTAGGTTGATTGATGAAATTACAAAAAGTCAAAACATTATGTTTAATTTTCTAGATTGGCAATGTATTGAACAAAAAGGTATTTCCGGAACAACTTATTCGTTCGATATCACAAATATTTATAGAAACATCTTCAATCCCAAGTTCATTATTATAGGTTTTCAAACAGATAGACAGAATAATCAAGAAAAAAATCCTTCAAAGTTTGATAGTTTGAATGTAAAAAATATCAGAGTAAAATTGAACGGTTCTTATTATCCAGATGAATTACAAAACTTAAACATTTCAGGAGGTCTTTTCAGAATCATGTATCAGATGTATCAAGATTTTAAGAAAGTTTACTGTAATAATAAGGAAATGTATTACAATCCTAAAGAATTTTTAGCGAATAGACCTATTTATGTCATTGATACAACAAAGAGTTTCACAAATATTTCTGGTTCAAAGAACGATATAATTATCAATATGGATTTTCAGAGTGCGGTTACCAATGCGGTTTGTTATGTTGTCGTTGTCTCTGATAAATTGCTTGAATATGATGTAATCAGGAGTAATATAAGGGAGATACAATGAGAAAAACTCGGCCATACTTCCTACAATCAAATCTGTTTTAAAGTAATGGCCAAGTGATCCCAATTGAACCTAAAGAATTTTGAAACAAGATAATTTTGAAATAAGATAATTTTGAAACAAGATAATTACAGATTGTAATAACTTTTAGTTGGTATATATTCGTAGTTAAAATATGCCTTAAGTTTGGTATCGCTTAAATTTTTATTAAAAATATCTAATTCTATGTTACTTAAACTACTTACATCTGTTTTATTTTTACGGGCTAATTTTATCCTGTTATATGTATATAAAGAATCTAAAGATATGATATTTTTTATCTTGAATCTAGTCATAATATGTTTTTGAATGTTAGAAAGGTTTGAAATATTTTTGTTACCCCAAATGGTTATTGCATAATTTAGAAAAGACATGACAAATGCTGAAAAATACTGACTTTTTGAAGTTTTCTTCTTTACATACATATAACGGTTTCAAAGCTTTTTTAATTTGTTTTTCTATATGGTTAATATGTTGATTAAAATTTAAGTCTAAGTCTATGATACAGCCTAAGTACTTATAACATTCTACCTTTTTCATAGAAATCTATATATTCTGTTTTTTGAAAGTTTAAAGTTAATTTATTTTGTTGTAGCCAATTATTAATTTTCGTCAGGTCCTCGTTTGTTTTTTTATATAAATCGTTACCTTTAACTATTAAGGCTGTGTCATCGGCAAAAGAGTACTAATTCGCCATGTAAATTAAGGGTTGTTATACTATTGATATATATTATAAACAAAAGAGGACCAAGACAACTTCCTTGAGGAACTCCACAGGTGATTTTTTCTAAATTTGAAATTTTGTTGCCAATTTGTGTATTACAGAACCTGTTATCAAGATAACTAGCAAATAAATCTAAACATTTACCTCTAATTCCTAAATGTTCTAATTTGTATAGTAATATCTTAAAATCTACAGTGTCAAAGGCTTTCTTAAGGTCTAGAAATGAGATTAATGTATTTTGATCAATACTGTTAACAACTAAATTGATTGCTTCCTCTGTATTTTTGTTAACTCTAAAGCCAAATTGTTTTCTTGATAACAGGTTGTATTTTTCCAAAAAGCTATATAATCTCTCATACAAACATTTCTCAAATATCTTGCCAATTATTGGTAGTAGACTGATTGGTCGAAAATTGGATGGATCTGATAAAATTCCTTCACTTTTGTAGATTGGGCTGATTGTTGCTATTTTTAATCTATCGGGAAAAATGCCAGTTTGAATACTTAAGTTAAAAATGTATGCTAGTGGTTCACTTATTATGTATACAAGATTTTTGATTAGTTTGATTGGAATTTTATCTGATCCAATTGCTTTATCATTCTTTAAAAGTTTAATTTTGGTCTCAATTTCTAGTTTGGTAATTTCAGAGAGATATATAGAGTTCGGATTTGATTTCATTTTTTCGTTTTCTAGATCTGGAATCTTTGAAGCCAATTCTGAACCAATGTTTGCAAAGAATTTGTTCATTGTATTTAAATCACCTGTGTATCTACAAGGTTTTTTGGATTTATTTAAAAATTTGTTTATAATATTCCATTTGGTTTTTGAATCAGATGACATTTCAATCAGTTCTTTATAATAGTTTTCTTTTAAAATATTGCTATAATGTTTAATTTTCGATTTATAAAATTTTGCTTGTTCAAATCTCTTTTGTCTATACAGTTTATTTCTAACTTTAACGGCGGTTTGAATGCCAATTGTAAGCCAATTTTTGTCATCTGAATGAATTTTGAATTTTGGTTTGTTATTTTTTAGAAAGGTTTTTGAAATTAGTTCATGAAGGTGTTGATAAGCGCTATTTACATTATTAAATCTATAGATTAAGCTTAATTTCTTTAAGAACTCATCTGTGATCTTCATTCTTCGTGAGGGTTGCGATGACGTGGTTGGAGGGTGCAGAAAGGGGTCGAGTGATGAAACAAGGTGTTGCGGAGTGTTGAGGCAGTGTAGCCAGATGTTCAGAGTGTGAGGCTGCGGTTGATAACAAGTCCTTGACCGTCGGCTGCTTCAGGATGTTGCACAACACTGCAGATCACGTCATGGTGATAACACGTCCGCTGCTTCGAGATGTTGCACAACGCAGATCAGTGACTGTAGACCACATCATAGTGTCGCTTGAAGTAATGAAATAGGCATGATTAGAAAATGTCTTGATGAACTGAATGATTCACACTGTCTTGAAGGACATGTTATGATGGATGAGTCTTAAAGATGGTGTAACGTGGTTAAAATTGTAGAATATAAAGCACTGAACTTGTCACTACGGATTAATTTCACTAAGTCTTGTTCCAAATAGAGCTGAAGATGAAGAGAATGCGATATTAAACCAGTAAACAGTGAACTTTTAAAATTCCTGGATCAAAAGTATAGAGTAAAATTTAAATATGACTGACTAGTGTGAGGTCTGGACGGGAAAGGCTGTTCTCCTGTGTGCCGCGCAGTGCTACCAACATTTCTCGCTCAACGGTAATGCCAACATATTCTAAATTCAACATTCGAGTATTATAAATTCCACAATTTATGTTGTCATACTGTCATGAAAAATTGCTTGAATACAGTTTACCATAGTTTATTTAAGTAAATTGTATTGTGAATTGTTTTTACATATTTATGGTGTATTGAACAGTATTTGTATTGATTTTTGGGCTGTCCCAAAAGTGGTCCAGAACCGCCATATTATTATCTTGTTTTTACATATTTATGGTGTATTGAACAGTATTTGTATTGATTTTTGGGCTGTCCCAAAAGTGGTCCAGAACCGCCATATTCATATCTTGTTTTTACATATTTATGGTGTATTGAACAGTATTTGTATTGATTTTTGGGCTGTCCCAAAAGTGGTCCAGAACCGCCATATTATTATCTTGTTTTTACATATTTATGGTGTATTGAACAGTATTTGTATTGATTTTTGGGCTGTCCCAAAAGTGGTCCAGAACCGCCATATTATTATCTTGTTTTTACATATTTATGGTGTATTGAACAGTATTTTGTATTGATTTTTGGGCTGTCCCAAAAGTGGTCCAGAACCGCCATATTCATATCTACTTATATATATTAGCACTTGAGGTTAAATATATAATAAAACTTAACTTGCATTTAAAAATAAAGCATGACTTCCGCAACATTGAAATAAACACATTTAGATACAAATATGCAAGTCTTAAAGACAACAATATTAGTATAACATAAAATATCATTGTAATTATAGCAATAGATTTTATAAATTACGGTAGTGACTCATGGAAATATAATGATGTCGAAGTAAAACAAATTATGTCACATATTATTGCAACGTGGAAACTTTCAAACACAATTAAAAATTAGTGTCACCGTAAGCGGGTGTCTTTTTCAGAATTGGTGACTAATCTTGTTTATTTCCAAGAACTGTCTGTGGGACAAAAGAGCTCTGTATTCAGGGCTGTCCCAGTGTCATAGCCCTCCCCAGCGGCGCCATTGCTAATTTCAAAGGTCGTCCTGTTGTCTAAAGTCATAATCGAGTCCCATAGTGAGAGGCCATCCACCGGAAAACTCCTGTCACCCTTTTGTCAATGAATTATGTTTGTCCGGTGCCGACACTGGCAGCGTGGTCGCCATCCGAAATAGAAGATTATAATTACTTAGTTAGAACGGGCTTATGTTACAGATAATCATTTAATAAGAATAGGCTGATGGTAAACTACAAGAAACATTACATGTAATAGGAAAAAACTAAACAAGTCATTATCCAAATATTTAATTTAACACGATATAAAAAAGTTCATGCATAGCATTACTTTATAGTCTTCTTTACTTGTGTTTTTACTTTAAATTGTTAATGAAAATTATTCAGTTTCTAACAAAAACAAATTTGTAAAGAACTTACTTTTTTTATAATAAACTTTAAAAAAATTATTTATTAGATTAAACACGTGTAACTAATTAGTTAGCTCTGATGTTTAATCCTAGAGATAGCTACAAAACTATAGATCACCATATTCATGTTTTAACAATACATAATATCATAAGGTTTTATAAAAAAACTGAGTTTGCCGTGTAATGTATCCAATCCTACAAAACTTGGATTAAGAGGTAATTAATGCATTGTAATTGGGAAGCTCCTACTTGAGAAGGTTTTGATAATTTGTGCTTTAATTTACTCTAAAAAAGGAAAAGTTAGAGTTTATTTATTATTAAAATGTTTTAGTTCAAATTTTAGTTTTTTTTATGAACTAAGGTACCATGTAACTGTTGTATTACACAAAATTAGCCATTTCTGCACGAATATCAAAAATTTTCACAGGTCAAGAAAAATTATTTAGTTTCAAAATAATTCTAGATAGTTTCATGTAATTACGCTGTAACTAATATTCTTTGAGGAACAGTCGAATATCGTAAAGTCAATTTAGGTAATCAATGATCCAATAAATATGAGTATTCTTAAATGATATTTACAGCATGGACATCATCAATATGATGATACTTGTATGCGGCTTCAAACAAATTTAAAAAAAAATCAGCATTAAATCGTTGTTAAAAAGAAGTATGATGTCTGAATTTTATATAAAACGAGAACTTTCATTCATATGCACATTGTAAATAGTAAATGAGCTATATAGAGTAATTTAAATTTGAAAAAAAATCGGTGTATCAGTTATAATTAAAAAAAACTCATGGTTGATACAAAGAACAAAGCACTTAATAAAAAATATTTATTTACTTTAAACTTTCTGCTTCTAAACCCAAGTTTTTAAAACGAGAATAGCTGCTTAATAATATTAAATTCAGTTACTAACAACCATTTAGTAATTTTTGGAACAATTTTGTAAAAATCTCATGAAAAGCTGCACACTTATCAGATGACACGGAAATTTCCAGAAACCAAAACAATGGAGACGCGTTTAAGTGAGACTTGTTTAGTGCCGGCATTGTTCACGTTTCTAAGAATTGTAATAATTAGAAGCTGCCAACTCTACTGTAAACTGCAGATGTATTTATGGTGTTGTCGGTAAGGATTAGTGGACTTTGGGTTAGGAAAACTTCCCAGGGTAAAAAGTCAGTAAAAGGTCGTAGTCGGCCGGTGCAGTCCCACTTAGAGCTACGGAGCTCAACAAACCCTTTTAAATATCAGTTACAGTATCATTACCTGTTTGAGATTATTATTTTCTTGGATTAGAAAGTACTAGTGTTTGTTACGTTTATAATATTCACTTTGGCTTCTCAAATACTATAAAAAACGTTTATAACTATGTCCACGCTACGACTATATATAAAACAGTAGCATTACCAAATTGACTCGTTTTAATTTAATGGGTTGTCAAACTGGAAATGTTAAAAATAGAATATTGTTATCTCTATCTAGAAAGCGAACTATTTTCTTAGTTGTATGTGATAAAACAAAATCACGTTAATTAAAACCATTCTCTCAACATGCATATTTCGAAATTACAATATGTAAAAAACTAAATTTGAGTAGCTTCTACGATTTAAAAATGTATCGGAGAGTAACTATCTAAACTAGGCTATTCATCCAAGTCAAACAGTTACTTAGACACATTTATATATCCAAGATCACAGATAATGTTATGAAAAATTAACTATGATTTATTGGGAAATATGAGTAGTTTAGTACGCATAAAATACATATTACCTTTTAACAGCTGAGCTGTTGAACGGAAATCATACATTATAGCACAATTATTATACTTTATAAAATGCTTACACTCTATGTTAGCAAACTACTACTGTGCTATACTCAACATATCTCAAAATAAAGCACCAATCAATATCAAAGTGTATTTTAGAGTATGAAATGTAAGCAATTATGCAATACATTATGGAATATAGGCATGAGATGTCTCTTGTTACAGTACACTCTTGATAATGTCAGAGTTAAAGGAACTTCCGGATAGTCTGTAAAGTACCACAATGGAAACGAAAATCTAACCCACATTTTCCACAAGTACCGTAATCCCCATATTTAGACGGGGATTTCTTACATGTCTCACATATCATAATGATAAAAAGTTATATTTATAATTTGTGAGTGTTTAAAAGAATATGAATGCATTTGGTAAGGTATGTCTTTATACTACGTGAGGTTATCAGCCAAAAGCGTTTAATGTAAACTACCCTCAAAGTTGGCTTGCACACAAATAGTTAAAATAATTTATATTCTTATTTTCTATGCTAACCTTTTAAAACCAATTTTAAAACTTATGTGTTATACAAATTATAAGACCTTAAAGTATAGTGAGTTTTAAAATATTGCTTGCATACAACGGTACTGCCACACATGGCAGTAAAAATAAATTATTATGGCAGTACAAAATAAAATTATTTTACTTTTTAAATACGAATATTGTAAAAATTATATCACGGAGATGAGAAATTTTTGCAGGTACTAACAAAATGTCATAGGAAAAAGAGTTTAGTCTATCGCCTAAATTTTGCTTTGAACTTTTATATCACAGTAATACTATCTTATAATACCAGTGGATACGGGGTCTGAGCAACTAACTGCCCAGACCTCTAGGGGACGTCTGTAACTCCGCTAATCTCTACCATTAAGCGTGTACAGTCAGCCGTTTGAAAATCACTTCCTATTGATGTGATTATCACACGTTGCCCAGTGGATACGGGGTCTGAGCAACTAACTGCCCAGACCTCTCGGGGACGTCTGTAACTCCGCTAATCTCTGCCATGAACATCGTGTGATGTTTAAGACAGAGTTCATCCACCACTAGCCTAAACTAACCTAGACATATTACTACAAAAACACTTTTCTAACACTACACCACTGTCCATGCAATTAACTAAACTAAAACACAAATTAAAACTAACTTAAAACTAAAACACTGTACATGCCACTACCTGAGCGTCCATGCGTTAAAAGTAACTAAAACGTACTCAAATTATGTAACCTAATTACACTAACAGAAAAATTATTATTACTAACAATATTTACAAAAACAACAAAATGCGTCAAAGGTATCTGCTTAATTCGTGGAACAATGTGAATTAACAGCCATGATATATATGTAAAAAAAATATATGTGTGTGTGTGTGTGTGTGTGTGTGTGTGTTCAAAAACCTGATGATGCACATAGTGGTACTTGCGTAGATATGCGATTGACTCAAGGCTGCAAGGTGTCCTGCTTGAACGCTGTGACATTTTAAGCACTAAGCTGAACCCGTGCACTGAGCGCCGAAGTAATAAATCTTATCCGTCGAGCAAAATTCCAAGAGTGCTCAGCTGCAGTAGTCAGCTGAGAACATAATCATACCAAATATATTCATTCTAATTTTTAGAGAAACAAGAAATAAACCTGATGATGGAAATAATTGGCGAATTGTGAGTTTTCTTTAATAAACTAATAGAAAATTTATATTTCCAATTAGAAGAGCTCCTCCTCCTTCAAGAAATAATGGTTTATGATGGTGTTAGTTGAGGTTGTAGGAGGAAGGCTTATATTTCAATTTTAGGCTAGTCGCATTCTGTGTACTTTATTTACACCGTTTTGTTTAAAATAATATTTCCTTCAAAGTGTATGAAAAACTTTGATCAGTCACTTCATAAAATAACAGAGTTAGTGTTGTCTAAAGATGGGTAACGTGTTTTTTCCCAAATTTTTACTTACTACTTAATAAAATATAAGAGTTCGTTATCATGATTGTAGTTGTCTTAAGGAAGGTTCAACAATAATTCAAATGGAATTTGTATAGCTGGTTTGTTTATTTAGCTGTTAATGATTCTAATCATATAATCAGCATCAAAGCTTTTCCAGATGCCACATATCTTGAAAAGTGTATAAGGACTTAACAAATAAAAACCCTCTTTATTTAAAGTGTACACATGTACTGTTCTAACAGTAAACCTAATAACACAACTAAAGTAAGTTTTAGTTTAATTTAAGGTTGGTTTTAATCAAACTTAGAGATCTATATTAAACTGTACGATTTTTAAAAAATAGACTGAAAAAATAGTTACTAGTCATTGTTAGGTATAGTTATCCATTGCAGTGTTTACATTTACGGTATCAATAAAATTTTTACTTTTGTGAAACAACAGTTATGTGTTGCAATTCTTGATTCTAGTTATAATTATTTATTATTAATATTATAATTAGGTTCGGTATGTAATCTGGACCTGGTGCCAGACTGACCTCTTAGATGCTGGAACCTTCTCACTTTGTTTTACATTACATTTGATACTTGGCTGCTCAGTGCACGGTTTCCAGCTCGGCGCACAGAGCACATGGGGCTCGGTGCAGGATTTTTCTCCTGGTGAGGACCTGCAAAAGAAAAGGAAGATTATTATTAGGATAATTAGCAACTAATTTAACAGTCATTACAGTATTAAATTAAGATTGTTTTATCTTACAGTCGAATTGATCATCTTAGTATGTGTATAAATATGTTAACATCTAGCAACTCACCTCACTCGGCATATATCGTTAATAGCTGGCTGTATTTATGGCTATCGGGAATTTAGCACCATAAGTAATATGTTAAACCGCATGCACTTTGTCGACCCTATTTTCAGTCATAGAATATAGGAGTAATCTAATTTTAAAGACCTTATTAAAGCGTATAAAACACTATATGGTTAATTATTACTGTAAACTGCTATTACAATTCTAAATAATACTAATTTGTACTTTATTGTTTAAATATTCAAAATATTTACTGTATTCAAAATATATGTTAAAATGGAGTGTCTGCTAATTTGATATATCATTAAGGCGAGACATCCTCCACAGCAATACGAATTAAAGTAGGTGAATAAAAGAGCATAAGGTTTAACATTGTTCTTAATAAGAAAACTCGATGCAGTTTGCTTACCGCCAGCTTCTATCGAGGCGCCTTGCGCCTGTCGTACCGCAAGATTTTGAAGAGTGTTTGATCTTTGCCGTACACAACGGCCTGGTAGGCGTCCGCACTGCTTGCGTACGTAATGTATGCAAAGTTGTCTCTGTTAAAAAATACACTCGTGTTACAAAATATGAATGTTAGTTATGTATACACTATTATATCTACTTTCACACTGTAACAGTATAGCACAAATTTCAAGCTCTAATACTTACGTTTTCTCGTTGAAGTCAATGCTAATTATTGTTCCAAATCGTTGGAAACGTGTTTTAAGATCATCCATCGTCATCTCTTTCAAAATCCTCCCGATAAACAGGACCCTTCTCTCCTCTTGAGCCAAAAAACTACGTTGTGGAGAGTGTGACCTGAAATACATAAATCGTTCATTTTATTGTAATTGAGTAAAATTCTGCTATAAATCAGTAAAACCACGTACACCGACATCCGTTACCTTACATGCGAAAACATAAACAAAACAAGATCAGTACTACACGACACTGTTCAAGCTATCTATGAGAGAATACATCTATTATTTATTTTGAGTTATCCTAAAGATAACACGTCAAAACTACGGTTTGACCGATAAAACCTTGTTGTAAACTAATCAGGTACACATGAATTTTGAATGTAACCAGTTGATTTTAAAATAATAAATAATATGTACCACAAGATGTTTTAATTAGACCTTAACTAACAAATCAGCTTAACAAGTAGATGTGAAAGATAATAATATGTAGTAAGTAAAAATAACCTGCTCATTTATAAATTAACTATCAATCACATCTACCCATTGTATTCAACCAAAATTCCAATTAATAGAATCACACATAACTATTAAAAGTATATTTGAATTATTGTTCTTTCCCTCCCAATAATATTCTTGGAAAGTTATTAACAACACTACGCCTATCCAGTTAAAATACCATTACTGAAATCAATCCCTCCCCTACCACAATAAAAAGAGGGTTTAAATAAAACGCGAGGACACTAGTTAAAACCCATACAGTATATCGTGTTTGTTTTAACATAAGTATGTGCAGTCATCGTAAACATCATACATCGTACATCATAAACAGTTTTACATACAGCAAAGAGACAGCACAAATGTTGGTCTATTGAAGAGTAAGGCCCACCCAAGAGTTGGCTCTCTACCCCATATACCCCAAGTGGAATACAATCGATGGAATTAGATTCGTATGTACTATTAATTGGAATTTTGGTTGAATACAATGGGTAGATGTGATTGATAGTTAATTTATACATGAGCAGGTTATTTTTACTTACTACATATTATTATCTTTCACATCTACTTGTTAAGCTGATTTGTTAGTTAAGGTCTAATTAAACTAATCGTATGTATTATGATTCGCAGGGTTATGACTATGTGTATATTTTTTTCCTAACATTATATTTCTTAGAAATTAATTTCACTTTAAGAGTAATCTTTAATTTCATATTCTTGTATAATTCATATACATAAAGCATAATTGCAAAAGTAATGTATAAGAACTTACCCTGATGATCGTGATCGGGATCTGGATGATGACCTCGAGCGTGATCTCGACCACATCCGAGAAACATCCGTCCTTCTCCTTTTACTGAAACAGTTAAAAATCATTTTAACTACCTGAATATTGTTCTCAACAATTCAGGAAAATAATATTATATGACAAACATAGTGTTATCGTTACGAAATGTTATCAAAAAATATAATACACGTTATAAAAAATCATTATTAATACTAGTGTATTTAATGTGTTATTTGTTAATTTGTTGAAATGGAGAATTCTAGTGGATCTGAAAAGAGTTAAAAATATAAAATAAACTAAACATTCATTGTTTGTACCTAGTTAATGTATGTATTATATATGAAATATCCGTTGGTCATTTCAGTGGCAAAGGGACACACCTAAAAAATCCATTGCAACATTCATGCTAAAGATTCAATAGCAATTCCTTCATTGTACATATTTGTATAGGCGATGAGGTTGCATAAAACAATTTTAATAAAAGTAACAACTCAAAATATTAACTGAAACATTACCTTCTAGAAATATGCGTTGACTTTTTATCTTCCTTCAAACCCATTCTTCAGATGCTCCACAGTCTGCAACAGACAATACTAATTTTAAATTTTCCATGAATGAAATTTATCATTACAAATTTAAAAACTAAACATTATTTCACACTTATTAGTTTTAAACAACTCTACTCGACGTCTTGCATCCTCAGTGCCGCCGAAATGTGTGTTTTTTTATGTACAAGCCGTGTCTCAACACGAACATTAAGGTCTTTTTATAGGAAATACTCGTAAATGTATTGCATTGTCTTCCAAATCATAGCCCTAGGGTAGTGTTAGAGCAATAACTGGTCGTGGCGGAGCACTACTTTTTGTGACAGAAGAGGAAATTAGAAAATGTAGCTACATGGCGTTGTATATATATGAACTTTATACATTTTCTTTTACGTTATTTAATATATTTCAGACTAATGCATTACTAATCCATTACAGAATAGCTAAAATGTTATCAAAATTTTTAAAAAGTATAACCTGATTTCGGATATATTCCATCGATAATATTAGGAAAATAAAACACTACCTATGGAGAATATGGGTATTCCCCCACGTTAATATTCAAACAAAGATCCAACGGTTGTCCTCAAACAAAGACAAAGATGTTAAATTTGTTATGAACTCTAAACAATTTTGTATTTTATTTCTGGAATGAGGTGTAATCATGTTAAATATATTAATATTTTAACGAATAATAATTTAAATTTTTTTAAGTTTTCAGTTAACCAGAGTAGTTATATCTCTGTATTTCCTATCAAGATAAAATATTACAAAATAGTTCATTTTACAAAACAGCGTTTAAAACAATGATTCTAATCGCTAAATATAGTATAGCTAATTAATGGATTAAGTTAATTGACATGATAACGGCATCTGCATTTGTGTTTTTCAATTTAGAGAAGCATACAAAATCAATTAACAATTATAATTGAGTGCATATCAAAGTAATCCTTCAGATTGCTTGCAAACGACCTTAACGCTGTATAATTATTTTTGTGTAAAAAGCAACAGCCACTGTAGAATAATACTGTGGGATATAAACGATTGCAATTACCAAATAACCCTACGTTTCAGTAATGTTTTATTTTGGATTGAAAAATAAAACTTAAGTAGGTCAAAGAAATTAAAGACATATCTTATAAGACTTCAACATATTTTCGTTGTCTTTTTAAATTTATGTGAAACGGATTAACCATTACAGTAGTATCAAATGAAAAATGCTCTACACAACATAATACTAGGTCAAATTAACAAGTCTGGTACCTTAAAAAGATATACCAAAAAAGTCAACGCCTAAATATAAGAATAATTAATACCAGCAAGAGTAAAATGAAATTAATAGTTTTACATTTATTTTCATATTATATAAATAGTAAAAATTTTGCAATTACTGAATTAATCACAGACAAGGTGACAAGGTTCTTAACCAATAATTTATTCATCGGATTAAGTAGTCTACAGTTTCCAAAGAGAAGTACAAATATTGAAGCGCTTAAACCCAGAGATGCCGGAAGTGAATGAAACTGCTACGTTTATATTTCCGCATGATTTATATTTATGCTAAATTTACTATATAATATAGTGCCATAATAAAATATGTTACGATTGTTTAACTCAAAACATATTCAAAATCAATATTTTGTTATAAATCTAATTACGGGCAATCTGATGCAATTTAGATATATATTTAGATATAAAAATAATTCATCAGATATCTTTATAATTCAGAAATTTTTCATTAATAATTATTTGTTATAAAAATACTATCTGCAACTGATAAAAAAAACCGAACGGATTAAGTACCTACAGTAAAATATTAAAAAAAAGGTTTTATTTACTCTCTCATCAATTGACATTTCTTTTTAAATAATATTATACTATAAGTTAATAGGCGCTCCTTAATCTATTTAGTTCATTAACGCATGAATGATTATTCGAATTTAGATTCAAAAAATGAATATAAAATAATAAAGCAGAGCTTACCTTTTTAAAAAGGCAAGCCAAAATGTAGGAGAGACGTTGCTCGAAGAGGTAACACAGCACAACTGAGAAGATTCGGTATTCTGCAAACAATTAGTTGTACCTGGTAAGGGAGGGGGTAAGGATTTGGAAGGCAGTCACCACGCCCAACCCCACGGTAGTCCAGGAGTAGTAGGGGTAGCTTTCTCTTTTTTGTTTATACCTGTCTCTATGTTGAGGTAAAATAACGTAACTTCACATCAATATTTTCCCCTTCTGTTTTAGACATAGTTTTCTCTAGTTTATAAACAGTGTTATAAATTTAAAATATATTATTATTAAGTATAGCAATAAACTCTAATTTTCTCCTAACAAATAACTAATTGTAGTTATCAATAATAATAGAATAATTAGTTTGCATATTTATCAAAATCAAAAGAAGTTTTAATGAATTTTGAGAACGAAGTAAGGGTTAAAGTTCCTTCATTATTACTCAACTTAGTCATAGTACAGTACAGAGTCGCCAGTATATTCAAAGGGAATACTACTCGTGTATGCTACACTCGTATTGGTAAATTATAAATAAGTCTAGTATATAATGTGACCTATATTAAGTATGAAAGACATTTTTACCGAAAAGAAATGAATCATCGAGAGAAATCAATAATTTTTTTATTTATTGGTATGCATAAATATACATGATGAAACGATATTTTATTGGAAGGGATATTACATGTTCAATAATCCGAAAGAATAAGTAAAGAAAATAGTACATATTAATGTATTGGTTTTCGAAAATTTACGATGTATACTTTATGCAATATATTCTTAAGAATTAGAGTTAATTAGATATTTAGTAATAACGGTTAATAGGAAAAATTATTAAGTTTAGAAATGATGCTTGAATTACTCAACATTCAGTCGTCAAAATGTAACATTATTAAGTAAAACTATATGCATGCTTTAAGTTAATTTTATTAGTGTAAATAAAAAAAATATAAATTTTAATCATAGCACTGAACTACATTATTGAAAGTTGTGACTAAAATTATGATTTGTCGCGTTAAAGTAACTTTACACCATGTTTTTGCAGCGCTGGAAAATTGTAAATACATGTAGTTTTACCATATGCAGATGTCTTTCTCAGACCTGATGACCAATCTTGTTGTAAATTTGTTTACAGTCATTTATTGCATTTCCAAGAACTGTTTGTCGGACTTTGGTACTTTGTTTTCAGGGCTGTACAGTGTCATTGCCCTCCCCAGAGGCACGCCATTGCTCTTGTCAAAAAACGTCCTGTTGTCCAAAGTCATCATTGAGTCCCATAGTGTGAGGCCATCCACCGGAAAACTCCTGTCAACCTTTTGTCACTGAATTATGTTTGTCCGGTGCCGACACTGGCAGGTTAGTCGCCATCTGAAATAGAAGATTAGAAGATCAAGAAACACACCGAATGTGTGATTCTGACATTTTTTCCCTCTACAACCATATAGAGTGTGCTACTCCGTTAATTGATAATTTACTCTTTTTACACCGAGTTCCTCTAAAAGCTTGTTGTGTCTGTTCAAAAAACTAAGCATCTATTTTTATGTGCCCCTTGGATATTAGATTGAGTTTATTGTATTTTTGTCTAGTAGTTGTCTAATGATTTCATCTATTTCTTGCTCAACTACAGGAGCCAACTCCAATGAGGAAGATGGCTTCTCTCTGCGTGGTGGTTTAGGCGAGGTATTTGCTCATTAGTAAGATATGCGAAACTAAGAAAACTACAAACCTTCCCTCACCCTCCTATCCCAATTTGCAATTTTATTTCTTTACTATAATGAAATTTATTATTTATTCTGTTTCAACAGATATTCAAACATTTTTTGCAAGCAATGTTTATTATGAGACATCTTAGGTTTTTGCTGCCTGGATCAACATCCTGTAAGTTTTTTAGTAAACGAAAAAATGTTTTGAACACTTTATTGTATTTGTTTATTTGTTAATTTGTACTTTATTTGTTAATTCTCTTTTCAACGCAATCGTTGTACACACTGTTAGAGCATCATACCACATTTTACCTATTAGGTACATAACGTTACATTTTCACCCAAAAGTAATTAACGAATGAGATAAATAAAAAACCTATTAGCATATATACATAATGAAACGAAACTTTATTGAGAATGAGAAAGATAATTCAATTTTCTATAAAGCTAAATAAAAGTAAATATTCATTGTTGTAATTTTTCCTAAAAGTTGAAATATTTACTGTATTAATTATATTCTTGGGTAATATGTATATATATATATATATATATATATATATATATATATATATATATATATATATATATTAGCACTTGAGGTTAAATATATAATAAAACTTAACTTGCATTTAAAAATAAAGCATGACTTCCGCAACATTGAAATAAACACATTTAGATACAAATATGCAAGTCTTAAAGACAACAATATTAGTATAACATAAAATATCATTGTAATTATAGCAATAGATTTTATAAATTACGGTAGTGACTCATGGAAATATAATGATGTAGAAGTAAAACAAATTATGTCACATATTATTGCAACGTGGAAACTTTCAAACACAATTAAGAATTAGTGTCACCGTAAGCGGGTGTCTTTTTCAGAATTGGTGACTAATCTTGTTTATTTCCAAGAACTGTCTGTGGGACAAAAGAGCTCTGTATTCAGGGCTGTCCCAGTGTCATAGCCCTCCCCAGCGGCGCCATTGCTAATTTCAAAGGTCGTCCTGTTGTCTAAAGTCATAATCGAGTCCCATAGTGAGAGGCCATCCACCGGAAAACTCCTGTCACCCTTTTGTCAATGAATTATGTTTGTCCGGTGCCGACACTGGCAGCGTGGTCGCCATCCGAAATAGAAGATTATAATTACTTAGTTAGAACGGGCTTATGTTACAGATAATCATTAAATAAGAATAGGCTGATGGTAAACTACAAGAAACATTACATGTAATAGGAAAAAAACTAAACAAGTCATTATCCAAATATTTAATTTAACACGATATAAAAAAGTTCATGCATAGCATTACTTTATAGTCTTCTTTACTTGTGTTTTTACTTTAAATTGTTAATGAAAATTATTCAGGTTCTAACAAAAACAAATTTGTAAAGAACTTACTTTTTTTATAATAAACTTTAAAAAAATTATTTATTAGATTAAACACGTGTAACTAATTAGTTAGCTCTGATGTTTAATCCTAGAGATAGCTACAAAACTATAGATCACCATATTCATGTTTTAACAATACATAATATCATAAGGTTTTATAAAAAAACTGAGTTTGCCGTGTAATGTATCCAATCCTACAAAACTTGGATTAAGAGGTAATTAATGCATTGTAATTGGGAAGCTCCTACTTGAGAAGGTTTTGATAATTTGTGCTTTAATTTACTCTAAAAAAGGAAAAGTTAGAGTTTATTTATTATTAAAATGTTTTAGTTCAAATTTTAGTTTTTTTTATGAACTAAGGTACCATGTAACTGTTGTATTACACAAAATTAGCCATTTCTGCACGAATATCAAAAATTTTCACAGGTCAAGAAAAATTATTTAGTTTCAAAATAATTCTAGATAGTTTCATGTAATTACGCTGTAACTAATATTCTTTGAGGAACAGTCGAATATCGTAAAGTCAATTTAGGTAATCAATGATCCAATAAATATGAGTATTCTTAAATGATATTTACAGCATGGACATCATCAATATGATGATACTTGTATGCGGCTTCAAACAAATTTTAAAAAAAATCAGCATTAAATCGTTGTTAAAAAGAAGTATGATGTCTGAATTTTATATAAAACGAGAACTTTCATTCATATGCACATTGTAAATAGTAAATGAGCTATATAGAGTAATTTAAATTTGAAAAAAATCGGTGTATCAGTTATAATTAAAAAAACTCATGGTTGATACAAAGAACAAAGCACTTAATAAAAAATATTTATTTACTTTAAACTTTCTGCTTCTAAACCCAAGTTTTTAAAACGAGAATAGCTGCTTAATAATATTAAATTCAGTTACTAACAACCATTTAGTAATTTTTGGAACAATTTTGTAAAAATCTCATGAAAAGCTGCACACTTATCAGATGACACGGAAATTTCCAGAAACCAAAACAATGGAGACGCGTTTAAGTGAGACTTGTTTAGTGCCGGCATTGTTCACGTTTCTAAGAATTGTAATAATTAGAAGCTGCCAACTCTACTGTAAACTGCAGATGTATTTATGGTGTTGTCGGTAAGGATTAGTGGACTTTGGGTTAGGAAAACTTCCCAGGGTAAAAAGTCAGTAAAAGGTCGTAGTCGGCCGGTGCAGTCCCACTTAGAGCTACGGAGCTCAACAAACCCTTTTAAATATCAGTTACAGTATCATTACCTGTTTGAGATTATTATTTTCTTGGATTAGAAAGTACTAGTGTTTGTTACGTTTATAATATTCACTTTGGCTTCCCAAATACTATAAAAACTTTATAACTATGTTTCTTTTATTTTAAATTTGAAAAAGTGATTTAAATGGAGCTTTTGGTCTTTAGGCAGCTTAGTGACAATAATAATTAGAATAACTTAATTCGATGTACTGTAGGCATGCTTTAGACACAAGGAACTGACGGAAACTACTTATAGTAGAAAATGTTTAAATTATTTGGCCATCAGTTTAATGAGAACACAAAATCTAAAACGCTAAATTATTGATAACTAGACAATAATAAGATCTACAAAAAAGCTCTAGTAGCTTTTTTCGTATATCGTTGCGTAAGTCTGAAAAACGCTCTCAAATGCTAAACTTCGTGAATGGGTAATCTTAAGGGTTATTAAGTTTTATGCGACCACAATTTGTGGAGTTCGATCCAGTTCGGGATTGAGCTTCTGCTTCAACGTAAACAATTGACTTGTATACGTTTTGATATGTCGGTATGCCCTATCTGAATGATAAATATCCAACAGAAAATAAACACCCGATAACATTAAACCCCCTCCCGGGAATTTCCTAGTATAACCAGATAAACTCCAGAGTAATTAAACCACCTGATCAACTTAAGAATCTATTAAGGGAACCCTGTAGTCCATATACGTTACACGTTAAAAGTATTAACTTTAGGTACAATTTAAAAGAAAACTATCTCAGTTACAGCATTGAACTTTGTAATGCCTTTTTTAATGCTTTTTAAAGTATAGTTAACCTATTTTAAACTTAATTAAAAAAAAAAAAATAATTAGTAATTGATTTTTTTTAAATATACCAAAAAACACAATTTTTTTTACAAAAAACATTTTTTTTTTAAAGGACTTTAAAAGCAAATTATCTTAAATAAAACAGGTTAAGTCTTTTGATAATGACTTAAATTAAATAATACACAAAAAAAATCATGCAGATAGCTTTAAAAGGTTTAGTAGAAAAAGTGTACCTTCGTGTCAGAATGTGTGATTTTTCAGGAGAGCTCAAAAACTGTACGGTACCCCTTGCAGCCACGCTAAAACATTCCAGGATCATACTTTTTACTTTCTTCTTCCTCCTTGTCTTCTCTTTTTCTCTTTAGGTTTCTTTTCTGCTTTCTTTTCTTCTTAGTAACATCCAAAGCTGCTTTGTTGGCATCTAAAACTCGGTTCTTGTCGATTTGCTTCAGGCCTACAACGCAGTTGCTTCCGGCATCACCACACAGCTTTTGCAACACTTCCACTTTGCCAAGAAGCACCACTGTTGAATGTTATAATTGAATCCAACACTCCAATTTTTAAAGGTATTGAGCCCAACAAAAGTATTTTTTGGAATTCTGGTCCAGATTACGTTGTTGAAGGACTCGTTAGGGTTCTGTGTTCGGCCGTGCAGGCATTTTCTGAGTAGGTTAGTGTCGACAGGTCTTGGTAAATTGATTTTATTTCTAATAAAATAGCCTCAGGTACTGAAATGCTTATGATGGTATACCTCACCTGTCACTAAAGACTTTTGGTACTTGCACCAAGATTGTTCACCTTTTGGGCATAGTTCATGGCGAGGTTTCACGTCGGTTGAAAGTAAATGGAAGTAGGTTGCCCAAAACAGCCTTCCTCATTTTTTCAACGTCATCCACATTTTCTCGTATAGCTTTGCCATAGTAGGTCTGTACACTGTCTATCAATGCATTCTGTCAGCCTACCACGTCCAGAGAGAGGTTTTCCGTCAGGTAACTTATGGCCACGCAACTTAGCCTTCAATCTGCGCAGCCGACTTCCCATTCTCTTCTGGACGTGTCCTACACATTCCAACTTCTTAATTTCAACCTCATCACCATAAGGCTTAGCTTGTTGTACCAATGAATACAAACCTTATAAGAAGCGCAAAGCCAATGTTAAAAAGTCTGCCAATTTTTATTTGAATTTGGCAAGCTTAGCGCGTCACCGCTAGGCAGCGTGAAGGGCGGTCGTGGCGTGGCGAGCTGAGAGTGAGACAGAAGACAGAGCGGGAGCGAATGAGAAGACAGCGCGCGGCCAGTTAGACAGAGAGAGAGAACAAGCTTAGAGCCCGAGAGGGATAGAGGGGGGGAAACAAGCTGCTCCTAGCGGCGGACGCGCTAAGCTCGTTTTGGCGGGAAACCAACTTTGGCAGACTATTCTCCATAAGCTTTGCGCTTATTATAAGGTTTGTATTCATTGGTTGTACTGACAAAAAAGCTGAGCTGTCACCATCTCCTAAATAACTTGTGTATCTTACACCAAAGGTTTTGTTCCGAGCGCCTGAATACTGAATAGCAGCCTCTACTCCATACCGCCGCTCGGCCCGTCATAATTCTTTGAGCACTGTTCTCTGTGTGTAGGGCTGTTTTTAGTTATTTTATTGCAATATGAACAATTATTTTGTCAGTGAAACAGCATCCAAAACTTTCCCTGTATCCCATACTCGTGACAGAAAACACGCCATTCAAAGATGTATGGCCACGTTTCTGCCACGTTCCGTCAAAAAACAGCCGCTATGTCGGTATTACCCTCGTTTTCTACAACTGCTTCATGGGCTGCTTGTTTCATTGAAGCAATAGAAACCTCTTCAACAGCACTATGAATAAGTTTGTTATAGGCTTGAAACCTACTTGGTGGCTTTGGGAAGATCCAACACTGAACAAAATCATTCTGCCGCAGCCTTACCTTTACCAATGGAACGGAAACCATATACACAACGCACATTTATGTCAAAAAGTCGCTGCTCAGTCTTCTTGCTGGTATAAAATTTATTTTCTAGTCCACAGTTATTGCAAACTAAGTACAAACTTGTACAGCCAGGCCTTTACGGTTAGCAGGAAAACTTCACTAATTTCTAAAGAAGCACTTCCACAGCTAGCGCACTTTGTGGATGCCAGTAAAATTTGGTTCAAAAGTTCTAAATTAATTATGTAGTTTCCCTTAGTGTAATTTACAGGAAGGTACTCAATATCATCAGCACACAAAGAGATGTATTTACACTTTATTTTAGAAGAAGCAGAGGTATTGGACTCTGGCTCTGGATTAGGCCTAAAACTATCAGGAATGTTCTTCTCTGAAGTAGGGTTAGAAGAGTTTAGTACATCACTATTATTCTTACTAGTAGTAAACTGATTACCTTTGAATCTATTCTTACCAAACTTCTTTGGCCCTAGGCATTTTGTAAGAGAAACTAAATAATAATACTCACAACAAAATAATTACAAACAATATAATAATATTCGGGAAAGTCAACACACTCACAGTGCAAAACGAAAAAACAAAGCTCATTTACATAAGTAAACAAACACAACACTCATGAAAATAAAAACATATGCTTTTAAATTAAAAGCAGATTAGCCAACCTGACAAAACTAATTGTGTAAAATAACCTCTGTGTCACTAGTATTATGTATAAAAGTGCAAAAGTCAAACTCGTTGCGATGCAACTGAAATCAGACATTCGTTACTGTGTTGTTTGTTGTTAATTATTTTATTTTAATTATTAATAAGTGCCAAACATACATGTGTTTTATATCATTTTGTTCAGGAATTAAATGAAGAATAAAAAAACAATTAAAAAAAAAAACAAAAAAAAAAATTTTTTTTTTAATTTTTTTACTACAAGGTTCCTTGGGTTACTGTTTTAGATTAAGTACTACGTCTTAATTAATAAAAAATATTGCGTCATAACACCCTGGAGGAAAGATTTACTCAATGCACAGAGAATAATCCACTTCCTCGTATGGTAGGAATTTTAAAAATTGCGCAATTCTAGATTAGTCCGCGAAATCATTGGAAATCCCCTGAAAGGCAGCAAAGTCTTTATTTAAGTTACTTTAATAAATCAGAAGGGCTGACCAGTGCAGTTTTTCCTCCTAAATTCCACACCAAAAAATCCCCGGAAGTCGTAGCTCAAATCCTAGCTCAGAATCGAGAAAAAGATATAATTAAATTTCCAACAAGAAAGGTCCAGTCACCTTTTGTCGTACACATAACGGTTAAGCCACAAAATCTCCGTGAAGTCAAAACTTTCGTTTGATTTGGACAAAATTCAATAAAATAGGCTTGATTTAGACTCCCAGATCTCTAATCTAAATTCATGCTCGGACTTGACCTGCACTCAAATTACGCTTATCCCTGGATTTGAAATAACCCCAAATCTGATTGACCCATCAGATTAGCAAATTAAGTGATTTACAGAAAAGGTCTAGTAACTTTTTGCCCTAACTTCATTGGTATGCTGCAAAACGCGATTATGTGTAAAATTTGTATGGTCTTTACGTGAAAATGTAGTTTTTGGGGTCGATAGCGGCGAACCATTGTTCGGAGTTCAAACAAAACGTAAATTTGATTTTTAAAACGACGTGATTTACATAAAAGGTCAAGTGACTTTTAACCCTATCTCTATAAGCTAAGCCACAAAACGCGGTTATGTGCAAAGTTTTTGTAATTATCACGTGAAAATTTAGTTTCAAGGCTCGATCATGGCCAAACCGTTGCTCGTAGCTCTAACCACATTATTTCACAAGATGTAGCAATTGATATGGTCTACAAGAAAAGCGTAGTAACTGTTTGCCCTATCCTCAATGGTTTGGCCAAAACAAACGTTTAATAGGAAATATGTTATAATGTTTACGTGAGAATTTTGTTTCTGAAGGTGGTAGCAGACAAATCATTGGTCTTAACTTAAATGTTAAATTTTCAATAACTAGACACTGATGAGCTCTAAAACAGGTCAAGTCGACCTGTGCAGTATTTATCGTAGGACTATATCCTTACAAAAAACTTGTTCATAATTGTCAATTTTAGGAGTTGTAGTTTTGATGTGACTATAATTTGTGTAATTAATTCTGGTTCCGGATTTAACTTGTGTTACTACATTAACGAGTGACTACAACCCCACATCGTTAATTGGATGAGCGTTATCAAACCGTCAATACTAGAAAGGGACAGAGTGATTTTTAAATAATTTCATGAAATAGTGGTCATTGTCAAAACTCTTGCGTGGCGTGATAATCTCCTGAGTTAAATTAACCCCTGATTAACATATTCTTTTGATAAAAATACCGTGCGCATATTCTCGTAGCACAGACATAAAACCCCTATTGTACTGAGTTACTCATACTATACAAAGTCAAGCCTACTTCCTGGTG
This sequence comes from Homalodisca vitripennis, assembly GCF_021130785.1. Taxonomy (NCBI): domain Eukaryota; kingdom Metazoa; phylum Arthropoda; class Insecta; order Hemiptera; family Cicadellidae; genus Homalodisca; species Homalodisca vitripennis. Next base: position 18,316 of record NW_025776612.1, on the reverse strand, counting down.
TACTAGAAACTGTGCATAGTTCTAGATTAGTCCGTGTTTCCACTAGAAAACACCTAAAATTCTTCATTCAATTTCTTAATTTAAATTACTCAAAACATTCATAGTGGATGGCCAGTGCAGTTTTTCTACCAATCTTTGTACCACCTAAACCAGACATCGCTAAAAAAACGTCTTGTTCCAGATTGAGCTTTCATTACTACGTAAACTATTTACTTTTATACGTTTTGCTCTGTCGATATGGCCAATATGGTCGATATATATCCCCCAGAAAAAACCATGTCATCTTTTAACCCCCAATAACATTAACTCTCACTCCAGGAATTTCGTAGTATGACCAGATAAACTCCTGTGTAAATTTTAACCCCCTGATCAACTTAACAATTTGATAAATATTATTGACTTAGGGTCGGTTTTTATTTGATTTCCACAAAACAGTTCATAACAACTGACCGGTACAGTCATATTTCTCAAGCTCTGTACCGGCTAAACCAGAGGTCGTAGTTCAAATCCGAGGGCAAATCCACACTTTAATTAAAAATTTTCTACAAGAAAGGACTAGTCTATTTTTGTCGAATGTCTAGGAGTTACGCCACAAAATGCCCTTAAAGTCAAAACTTTCGTTAAATTGTATAAAATAGGTCTTCTTTAAACTTCCAGTTTCCTGATCTAATGCTCGGACTTAACGTATCTCCGAATTAGGGGTCTGGGGGCGTAGTCCTCAGCGAGCCGAAGACGAGTATATATTTATATATACATACATCGTTCTATGGAATTAACGCTTAATATATCAAAAACTTAATTCTTTCCTCTATTACGACTTAAATTTTCAAAATTTGACCACTCACAGTTGTGGAGTAACCTATAATTAATAATGGAAATGCAAAGCCATAGATTATAAAACAAATATCTTAGAGTTATTACAGGTCATAGAACATCTAATTAAGTAACTATGTCGCCTAATTTTTGCGTTTAGACAGCTGAGTGATGTTCTCAATGCAAACGATGTAAATAAACATTGCGCTTACATTCGGTGTATGATTTCATTTAGGAACATTGCTTGGATAGACATAGTAAAGCAACTTTTAATACCACGTGTTTATGCCAGAAACGGATGTTAAAAATCGCGTTTTGTAAGAGGCGACGTTTTCCCACTGACAGTCTATATTAGGAGCTATCAGTCCATATACGACATACGTGTTTAATTATTTATAAATTATCTTCACTTAACATCTTCTCAAATCTTCACTGACTTGCATACTCTACCGATGTGGCCAAACACACTTTAACACTTGATAATCAATTCCTAAATATTAAATAAATAATCAAACACGATTGGGGAATCACGTTTATAAATTTTGTAACACACAAACTTTGTCAGTTCCTAAAAATCGTATACGTAAGTGAGCGGCTAGGTGACAGAATTCCGATAGTAACATTCAACTGGAGTCTTTTATATATATATATATATATATATATATATATATATATGTGTGTGTGTGTGTGTGTGTGTGTGTGTGTGTGTTGTGTGTGTGTGTGTGTGTGTGTGTGTGTGTGTGGTGTGTGTGTGTGTGTGTTGTGTGTGTGTGTGTGTGTGTGTGTGTGTGTGTGTGTAAGGTGTGTAAGGTGTATCAGACAACCTAGGCCACTTGCTGTATCTTCCAAACGAATTGAAATTGAATGTTCTTATCAACTCCAACCCCACATTTTTTACTCGAAATTAATTTCATGTTATCCAAAGAATGACATTTTTAGGTATGTAGAATACGTGTTAGAAACATTTTTAATCTATAAGTGGGTTTTGTTAAAATTCGTTTAAAGGTTTCCAAACGCTGAGTATTTTTAACGATGTTCTTTATATGTCTATTTTATCAATGTTATTTAAAATATTAATAACCATATCTACCATCTACCAAAACGTTTCAACAAGGTTTTATGGTTTTTCTTGCAGTAACAAATATCTGGAACTACTAATAACATTCGCTTTTTGAAAATTATATACTAATACTCTTATCTTAATATTTTCAAAGTTCGGCAAACTGTTCAGTAGGAACAAATAAGAGATATCTACTATTTGATGAACACATTGCTTTCTTTTGAAAATTAAAATGTCAAAACTTATTCAGATTCAATGATAATTTGATCGGTTGAAGTTGGTTTAAAATATTAAAATCTGAAGTAATTATGATTAGTAAAATAAATTCGGCATTTCTTTAATGCTGTATCACTCTACCTTTTATTTGACTGACTTCTTAGATTGTTTAACTAGTTTTATGTTAACACTTTGCTGATACAAATGTTCTTGTCGTGCCACAACAGCACACGACGTGGGTTTGGGGTAAAATAATTAAAATAATCGAGTCAGGAGCATACTAATTTATTCAAATGACTCAAAACAATAGCTTTATTAAAGCCATTTCCTTTAAATTAGCATCAAGCAATACAGAACAAACACTATAGTTATATGATGATTTTATAGTATTTGCTAAGTACAAAATCATGATTACTCAAAAGTCAAAGAAAACCTGAAGCATTGGAAGACTTAATGTCGATATACTTTAGAAAATTATTTAATTCATCAAGAATTTGGAAATTTCGGCAAAATCGCAACGGTTCTTAGACTAATAGCGGGAGGGGCCCACTTACTTGGTGTGTTGTCATCAAGTCTCGGGAACAGAATGATCAACAGACTGAAGACTTAGGGTATAATACAGGGGTCCCCACCCTGGTTGTTCTACTTAGTTGCTATTGGGTTAAAGCTATCAAGCAAGTTCTTTTGTTACCATAAATGGTATGTTACAGTGTTGGATGGCTATGATTGGTCCACTCATGATAGGGGTCATCTTTCTACATTTAGTTTTATCTCGTTCCCGCTTCCTTCAGGAAACTTTTAACGATTTAGTTCTCTTGGAAAAATAAATGTATCCTATCTACACAGGAATGAGCAAATTTTAAATAATATAAATATCGTTTTGGGGTTTAACTTTATAATTGTATACGAATTTAACTATATAGTGTCTTACAGCACTACATTTGGCTCACCAAAAGAGAAAATCATACATGAAGAGTTGATTTTTCGAAATTAAATTTTAAATGTACATGTTTTGTTTTATGTGAGTGCTAATGGAGCAACAGTGGCCCAGGCCGCAGAGCCTGGCTAGAGAAATGTGGTAGACCATTATTTTCTTATCAACGTTTACTTCGCAACTTGAGGTTTGTGGCATAGATCTGCAAACAACAAAACTCATTTCAACACTTTGATTATTCATTCTTTTTTTATAACTATATACTAGTTAACTAAATAGATATATTTTGGACTCCCTTTACTGGTGACTAGCAAGTCTCATATTGACTGGTCCACTGATGATCCAAACAAAATATTGTGTGCTTAGGTGTATATACGTTTACATGAACATGCCTAAAGACTAATTAACATATATTGAAAAATATACAGAATTATTTCACTGGTATATAATTTATTAGCGAACACAAAATATAATAAAAATAATAAATATAACTATTATTATAAGATATTCAATATAGGTGGGTTAACGTACATGCTATAGAACCTAGATTGTTCACTGTCCTAAAATAAAAACCTGAAGAATGTTCTAGATTTAAAATCTCTCAAGGTAAGGTAATACATTTCATTACAATAAATTATAGAGATAATATAATTATTTCTCTTTATTTTGCTTTATAGATACGGTGTCGAGATCGGATATGTGAGGGAGAGGATGTGGGCAGCCGCAATAGCAATCTACTAGAATGGAATATATTTTTATTTCCTCTTATTTTATTTTAGTTCAGTCTCGGCGCGAATAGGACTTAAATATGTGGATGGAGTTCTCTTTCGATACTTATGCACTTATGGATGGTTCCGCCATCCATTCATCCGGAGTAGTTGCATGTTGTTGTCTGTATAGATTCAACATCTTTGAATGTGGAGGTCCATCTCTATACCTACGAACCACCATCCTCGGACACTGCAGACAGTGGAAACACTGAAGAGTTTTAAATGGTAGGAATACTATCAATATTATTATTTGGGTGGGGTCTTTGGAAGTTTCCATGTTATTGTCGATATTTGTCATAGTGTAACTTTAACCTAAAGCTCGCTAAACATGTTTAAGTTGCATTTTTAACTTATTAGATTGGCAAATAAACTCTTTAATCTCCTTGATATAATATTACCTAAATTTAGAGGCTTGTTAATGTTACTAGTTTTGAAATACTTAGCCTATAAATAGTTTAATATACACGCTATGGCAATAACATATATTAGGTGAACAAATTAGATATTTTATATCGCAACCTCCGCTTTACTTTTGCATTCCGCACTTTCACTTGATTGTCACTGGACTTGCTCTGCTCACAATTGCAGTTGACGTAGCGATGACTTGATCAGCACCAGGTAGTTGGTAGTGGCGGTGGCACTGGAGCCTCGTTCAGGTCCTCGTAGTGCCCTTCCAGCTGGGGTATCTCAATGATGTTGGCTTGGTGTACTGGATTCGTCGGTAGAGCATAATGGGATACTGAATTGTGGTATTGTGAAGTCAGACGAAAGTAGAAGTCTCGTATAGTGACTATGGAGAGCAGCAGGGACAGTAAGGATGATAGTATCACGATCCCCAGTATGATGTAGTAGACTATGTGGACTTGAAAATCGTCCAGTTGATCGGATTCCAGGTGTTTCATGGTTATGCTTTTAGTGGTGGTTTGCTCAGTGGGTGTTGGGAGTATGCTGACGAATATATCCATTGTTTTGGAGACGATTGAAGCGATGACTAGCTATTCCACTGTATTTCATTAGTTCAATGGTGATTTATTAGAAGGAGACTCTCAGGGACTCAGGAAGTTTCGACTGGCACAGGTGAGCAGGTTCAGCAATGTTGCTGTGAAGTCCATTGTGTGTATTTTTCTATTTTGAAACTGTGAAACCCCTTCCCAGTCATTAACCGTGCGATGCCAATTTTAATTAAAATTACGTAACACAGAATATTAAAGTTATTATTACTTATTTACTCAAGCAATGTTTAATGGTTTATATCTAATTTGTTCAATACAAGCAACTTACATCACAATTAATTATATCCATATAGATAATTCTTTTTAACTAGTGAACATATTCAATCGCACTATATATGTATGGGTATATGTATATTATACAGAGTGAGTAAGAAATATGGTAAAATATTTTAATACGTGATTGTAGACCAAAAAATAAGAAACAAATTTTATATAAAGGTAGGTCCGGAAACGCTCCATTAGTGAGTAATGGCTGGCGAAAGATTTTGCTTTGTTTTCAGTTCACCTGGTGAAATTAAGTGAAACTGAAATGTTTTGTTGTTACTTTTTAACTCAAATAAGGTGGATTTATAAGGAAAATCACCTGAAAAATCAAATAAAACCACTAGTCCAATTTCGAAAAAATATGGACTTGGCGGGTTTTGATTCTAGGCACCTCATGTCATCTAATTGTTGAAAAAAAACAACAAACTGTAAAGATACTGTGTGGTTATGTTAAGTATTTTAACTAGTTATCTTCATCCATTTTATGAGTGATTTTGTGTTGTGTGTTTCATTTATTAAAAATGGAAGGTAATATTCATGTGTATTCAAACTCTGAATTAGCAGACATGCATTTAATGTATGGTTTGGGACGCTGCAATAGTACTGCAGCAAGACGTCTGTATCAAGAGAACTTTCCTAACCGCAGGTGTCCAAGCGCAAGATTTTTTGCCACTATTCATCAACGCCTATCTGAAACAGGTTCATTGAAGTCTTCGGAGCATAGTAATGCAGGCATCGCCCGATCATGTAGAACTGTTGAATTAGAAGGGTTGGTTCCTAATGAAATTTCTGATTATCCTGAAAAGAACACTAGAGAATTGTCACTACAGATCAATGTCAGCCAATCTAGTATTCGGAGAATACTACACGAGTACCAGTTACACCCATACCACTTCCAGCATGTCCAAACCCTTTTGCCACAAGACTTTGCTCCCCGTGTTGCTTTTTGTCGATGGATTCTGGGAAAATGTGCTGATCCAAACTTTTTAATTAGAATTTTGTTTACCGATGAGGCTCACTTTACAAGAACAGCTATCATTAACTTCCATAACAACCACACTTGGGCAGACAGAAATCCTCATGCTATCAAACCTAATCGCCCACAGCATCAGTTTTTAGTAAATGTCTGGGCTGGAATCTTGGTAGATCATTTAGTCGTATTCGTGCTTCCTCCCAGGGTTAATGGCGTGGTGTACTTGAACTTTTTAAGAGACGAGCTACCTAACCTGCTTGATGATGTACCTCTGCATTTGCGCCAAAATATGTGGTTTATGCATGATGGGGCACCTGCGCACTACTCTCTGGCTGTTCTTGGAAACCTAAATGAGAGTTTTACAAATCAATGGATAGGCCGAGGTGGACCAGTTTCATGGCCAGCAATATCACAGGACTTAAATCCTTTGGACTTTTACCTTTGGGGACATTTAAAATCATTAGTTTACTCTTCTCCAATAGATACCATTGAAGAACTCCGATTAAACGTTTCTAATGGAATAGAAACCATTAAGCAGACACCTGGAGTTTTCGAACGGGTCCAAAACTTGATCATTTTGAACAACGGAGGTCATTTTGAACATCATCATTATTCTTCCGGTGAGACTTAAAGCGATTGTAGATATGTTTATTGTATTTAAAAATAAAAGTTTTAACTTAAAAGAAAGAAAGAAAGAAACTTTATTTTTTCACAAATAAACATTACAGACACGATTTTTATAAAATTGTACAGACTAACCAAAAAAAACATTACATTTACTTACACATAAACAATACATACATATGCAACTACAACTACTATTACACTATATATCACTATGAGAAATAAAGAGAAAAAACTCCAAGGCAAAGCCTGTTTGGAGTAATAAATATCATAAAATCAACAGAAAACTAGCAGATTTACAAACAGTACAGTAATATTTTTAGTAAAACTTATTTATTTTTACTCTGCATGAAGTTCGTGAAATACACTACTAAATTAATACAAAATTCTTAAATATACATAAAATAATCAACTAAACCTAAATGTAAAAAATTAAACAAATAAACATGGAGAAAATAATGAACACAACTAGAACATAAATTAAATAATGCATTATTATCATTATTGGAAACAGATTGCAAGGAAAGGAACAATCACATTTTAAACATTAATTTTAAAAAGTACTTCTTCAATATCCTTCATTGACAATAGCCACTTTTTAAGCTGTTTTAGAAAAATTAATTGAATATTGACTCTTTATATGCTGCGGTAACAGATTAAAAAGTTTTGGTGCTAAAAAAATAAAAGTTTTGGTAAAGAAAGTATTTGAAGGTTTCGGTACTAATGAGTCTTCTGCATTTCTTAATTTAAGTTTAAATTTATTTGTTGACTTACGATTTTTGCTTCTCAAGAAAAATATTTTTAAAACGTTAAAAACAAACATATATCTTAAATGAAGAATATTCAATCTCAAAAATAAAGGGTAGGATGATTCAGTTTTCTTTCTTTTCATGATTATTCTTATAAAATGTTTTTGAACTGTAATTATAGGCTTTAAATTAGTTATGTACGTTCCTCCCCAGCACGATATAGCATATTCCATCCTACTGTTCACCAGGGAGAAGTATATCATTCTTAACAATTTAGTATCACACATATTTTTCACATAATAGAAGATTCTTATTACATTCTTTAGTTTTTGTTTAAGTTTTGAAATATGAGTTTTCCAGTTTAAATCTTTATCAAGCCATAACCCCAAATATTTCAGTGAATCCTCCCCTGCTACTAGACTGCAGTTTATATCACATTAGTGCTTATACAGTTAAGACATTTATATATAATTTTATTTTTAAAGCGTGGATAAGGTACTTTTAACGAAAAATTTATGTATTTGGTTTTTTGAGGACTCAATATCATATTATTAACTGAAAACCACCACCTTAATGCATTCAGATCCTTCTTAATCTTTTCTTCAATTTCTCCCCATGAATTCTCAACATAACAAAGTGCTGTGTCGTCTGCAAATGCAGAAACCTTACCGTAAAACCTTCCATTACATAGATCATTAATATATATTAAAAAACAATGTGGCACCTAAAACTGACCCTTGAGGTACTCCATATTTTATTTCACCAAATTGACTTAAGGTACTACTGACTTTAACACATTGCTTCCTACATGATAAATAACTCTTAAACCATTTAAAAACAACCCCTCGGATTCCGCAAGCGTATAATTTATTTAAAAGAATTGAATGGTCAACTGTATCAAATGCTTTAGTAATATCTAGAAAAAGCCCTGCTACATTTTTATTATCGTTAATCGCATTACCCACTCTACTCATAAACTCAAGCAAAGCCGTTTCCGTACTCATGGCTTGTCTAAATCCATACTGGTTTGCACTGAACAAATTTGTATTTTCGAGAAATTGTAATAACTTTTTTTTCATGATTTTCTCAAATATTTTTGCAAATGTGGACAGTAATGATATAGGTCTGTAGTTATTACAAGAGGTTCTAGAATCGTTTTTATAAATTTTTATGACTACAGCCTCTTTCAACTGTTCTGGAAAATCCCCTGTCTCAAAACTCAACTTTATAATATAAAGCAAGACATCTGCAAATTTTCTATAGGTATCTTTAACCAATGACGTGCTAATACCATCCAGACCTGATGGAAAATTATGTTTGTTTTTCACCAGATTTTACCAATCGGATACTCTTTCCTTATTATAAAACTGCAAAAGTTTGCTGTGTAGTGTAATACGTGAGGAATCAATTTTATAACTGTTTTACACATTTAGTTAACTGTGCTTATTATGGTTGTTTTCAGAATTAAATTTTCTACAATCTTTATTAGGAAAAACAATTTGCTTATTGGTCATTTAACAATGTTATTGGACATCAAACATTTAAGACGGTATTTTTGTTATTAGATTTTTGGCAAATTTCATACGTTTTCTCAAAAACTGTTCACACTAAAACCTCTAGAGTGGTTTTATTTGATTTTTCAGGTGATTTTCCATATAAATGAACCTTATTTGAGTTAAAAAGTAAAAACAAACATTACAGATTCACTTAATTTCACCAGGTGGACTGAAAAGAAAGCAAAATCTTTCGCCAGCCATTACTCACTAATGGAGCGTTTCTGGACCTACCTTTACGAAACATTTTTTTTTCTTATTTTTAGCTCTACAATCACGTCTTAAAATATTTTACCATATTTCTGACTCACCCTGTATATATTTTTTTTGTTAGAAAATTATACTAGATCAAAAGAAGCATAAGTAGAGAGCAACGAAAGAAAATTTTTTTTTATTCAACATTCTCTCGGCATTTCGACCTTGTCTGCAAGGCGGGTCCCTCGTTGGGGTTTACATTAGGTTGTAAAATCGGTAATCCTTCCGGCTCCCAATCCTTATCACGAGGATCATCTGGGGTCTCTTCCCAGGAAGTTTCATATGGGTCGAACTCAACCGGTTCTATTTCTTGTACTACATCTTCCACAAAATTACCTAATATTGGACCATCTACCCAATTTAGTTTACCCATTAAAATGCCGTCGTCTTCAACTAATTCACTGTTATCTGGACCACGAATTTCACTGATTGTTTGCATCTCTTCCCTTACAATGTAACTCTTTCTTCAGCTTTCCAAGCTTGTACAAGGGTTTTACCTATTTACGTGCAAGTTAGCTAATCTACCATTTATGTCAATTTTATAGACCAATTCATTTAACTTATCCATCACTTCATGAGGTCCTGACCAGTAGCGCTTGAATTTTGAGTTAACCCCTTTCATAATGTCTGGGTGATATACAATATACAAAACTACCTATCTCATATTCTCTAAGCTTAGTACCTTGATCATAATACTCTTTATTTTTTAGTCCAACCTCTTCAGTTAATTTTGCAGCTACCTCGTTTGCCTCCTTAATTTTGTCTGCCAATTCGTGCACTGGCGTCTCCGTTTCCCCAGAAAACTTATAATCACCGTCTAACGGAATCCTCATTTCTCTTCCGTGCATGAGGTAGAATGGCGATTTCTTTGATACAGGATGCGTAGCATTCCTAAGTGCCATCAGCACATACGGAATATAGCTATCCCAGTTTCGACTATCTTTACTTACAAAATGGGACACCATAGCTGCAATAGTGCTATGCTGTCTTTCACAAAGTCCATTACTCATTGGATGCATTACGGTGGTCTGGATTTTAGATATTTTCATGAGTTTGCATACTGATTTAAATAATTTTGAAAGGAAGTTGGTACCACAATTTGTTAACAAATATATTGGTACTCCTAACCGGGTCATAATGCTAGTGACAAATGCCTTATCTATTGTCTCAGCTGTCTGATCAGGAATAGGTACTGCTTCATCCCATCTCGTGGCATGGTCAATAAAAGATAAAAGATAGCGATTACTATTTTCAGTTACTGCTAAAGGACCGACAATATCCATGCTCACCATATCCATTTACGGTATCAAAAAGTCCCAATGGGGCTGTATAGCTTTTACCGGGTTTTCTCAAGTTACATGAGTGGCATCGTGTGACGTACTCAGTAATCTTTGCTCCTGTTTAGCCAAAAATATCGATTTTTGATTGAATCCAACGTTTTCCTAATACCCTGGTGTCCACTGAATACACATGAATGGTGTGTATCCATCACTTTAGTGACCATCCCTTGGGGAACAACTAATTTATTCTCCTGCTCGTCTCTTATATACAATAGCCCGTCTAAATCATGGATAAAAGCTTGGCTTTGTCTTTTTTTAATTTGGTCACTCACCTCTTTGCAGAATGAGTCAATACTTTGTGCTTGCAAGACAGCGTCCCGAGACCAAATAGGTCTACAAATGGTCCTTATCCTGGACAATGTGTCAGCCGCTTGGTTTAGTTTACCTTTCCGGTGTTCGACTTCAAAGTCAAACTCAGAGAGTTTGAGGGCCCATCTCGTTAGACGACTGTTAGGATCTTTGAGTGAAAATATCCACTTAATTGCGGCGCAATCCGTTCGGAGAGTGAAATAATTTCCGTCTAAGTAGCATATCCACACTTTTGTCAACATTACTACCACAAGCAACTCTCTCTCAGTCGCTGAATAATTTTGCTCGCTTTTAGAGATAGTCTTGGAGGAATAGGCTATGGGCCTCTCTCCATCCTGATACATTTGGGATAATATTCCACCTACACAATATAAACTTGCATCACTAGTTAGAATGAAACTTTTATCAAATTGTGGATAAGTTAGAACGTTAGAACTCGTCAAAGCTCTCCGCAGGGTGTCAAAAGCCTTGTCCTGCGCTACTCTCCAGACAAACTGTTTGTATTTCCGCGTTAGATCAGTTGAAGCTTTAGCAATTTCTGAAAATCCTTCCATGAACCGTCTATAGAATGAACACAGACCAATAAACGAGCGAACGTTTTTCACATTGCGCGGCACTGGATAGTTCACCACAGCACTTATCTTATCGGCTTCCGGGCGGATGCCGTCCGTGCTTATTACGTGACCTAGGTAATGCACCTCTTTGTGTGCAAATACGCACTTTTCAGGTTGGCAAACTAAGTTTTCATCCCTCAATCTTTGAAAAATATCTCTTAAATATGCTGCGTGCTCCTGAATGGTTTTTCCATATACTAGAATATCGCCTAGGTACACGAGTGCGCCTGAACCTTTTAGTCCCGACAAAACCGAGTCCATTACTCTTTGAAAAGTAAGTGGAGCGGAGCACAACCCGAAAGGTAGTCTTTTAAATTGATACAAACCTTCTTCTGTCACGAAAGCGGTTTTTGGTCTGTCTTCTGCTGCAACCTTGATTTGCCAGTAACCTAACCGAAAGTCACAGACTAAAAACCATTGACATCCTCCTAAGGCGTCAAGAGTGGTTTGAATTTGAGGCAATGGATATGAATCTTTTCTTTTTATTGCATTTAATGCCCGAAAATTGACACAAAAGCACCACGAGGGCTTGTAATCTGGCCCTCCGTCGGCTGGTCGCTTCTTTAAGACCAATACTATAGGAGCACTCCGTGCGCTATCACTAGATTCAATTCTGTCATTCAATAATAATTTAGAAATTTGTTCTTTAACTACTTGTTTATGTACCTGTGATAATCTATATGGTCGTTTTCTAATCAGGGCAGCATCACCTGTAATTTTGTTATGCTCTATCTTGCTCGTACAACCCAACTTTTTGTTTACCATCATACAGTACATCCCTATATTCTATTAAAACACGTCGTATAACCTCTTTGGCCTCACCCTCTAAGTGAGCCACCTTTTACTCAATTAACACATTGATATCAACAATATTTCTTTCCCCAAAACATCTACTAAAGGGTAGGATTTCACCTCACAGTCACCTTCACTCCAAATCCCTAGTCCCGTTTGGCATATTTAGAAATGTCGTGGACCGTCGGTCCTGAACGACTACCTCCCTTGACAGCTTCACTTCATTCACACGAGGGATGTGGAGCTCTCGGCTTCTACACACCTCTTCAACCACACATACATTCACACGTCTCTCGTCATCAAAAGCAGGGGACGCTATGGCCACTCGCACCCCTTTTTCTAACCTTAATGTTTCTGTACTCACATTTACCAGCTGGTATGTTATACTAAAAATTCTAGTGTTACTCTTAACACCTGGCGCCTCGAAAACTCTACTAACAACATGTGCACCCTGCACACTGGGAGTACATAAATCAATTGGGTGAGCATAAACTACACTCGGGAAATTCAAATTTCGCGTATTGGGAAACGCCTTTAGGACAGCCCTGATCCGAATTTCACTCATTTGATCCAGAACTAAAGTTTCTGGAAGTACTACGTGCCAGGCAATGATTTCCTCAGGGGTCGGGTTAGCTACTCCCTCCTCCTCTGAATCATTCTCCTCCTCCTGGCTTTCTGGATCTCCTTCAAAACTAATTTCATTGATTCTCTGGTCGATAATAGTCCCTAACTGTCTTAAATATATAGTCCCGAGATTCCCCCATGTGGTATTTCAAGTCTTCCCACATAAAAAGGCATCGGCTGACATCTACCACCCACATTTATTGCCATCCTCTGAATTCCTAAAATATCCAGTCACCGGGAATTATAGGTTGACTGTTGACGCCCTCTTTTAATAATGACAAAACAGCTCCTGTGTCCACTAATAATAATACTACCTTATTTTCGATTACCCCCACCACTCTCAGGTCCCCATTCTTGGTGGTCATTAGACTAGGAATAAAGCACTGTTTAGTACTATTGCTAGGCCCAATAGGAGGACGTACTTCTATGCTACCGGACCCTTCCTGTTTTCCGACCGCGGGTTTAGTTTAGAACACTGATTAGCATAATCTCCGCGATCATGACAATTGTAGCATTCAACATTAACATTGGTCCGTCTACCGTCTTCCCGATTTCCTTTATCCTTACTTTGAAAGGCATTGCTTCTATCTTGATTTCCTCTTCCCCGACCAAAACTACTATTATTTTTGGAATTCCCACGAACGTCTTGGCCTCTTCCAAAACTGTTGCTATTGTAATTAGGACTGCTTATTCCACGTCCGTGAAGTGCATTATGACCGTGCCTGGGGGCTCTGCACTCGTATGCCATATGCCCTGGGCGGTTGCAATCAAAGCACGTTATTAAAGTTGAAAATACGGGTTTAGACTCGTTTGTAGGTTGGCTACGCTCATCTGCCGATACCATTACAGCGTATCGTACTGCTTCGTCCCAACTTTCAGGAAATGTATGTCGAGGTACCTGTCCCGTTACGCCACTTAATCCATGCAAAAAGCATGTAACATTCTCATCTCGGCTTCTTCATGTACTATGCGCTGTTCAACCGGATCCTGCCAGTGAGAAATGGTGAGAGCACCCAACTGCCTAACTCGATCCGCAAACGCCTCAACACTTTCATTACGTTGTTGTACTGCATTTGAGAGATTCGAATAATGGTATTGCTGAGAGTGCTTACCTGTAAAGCGTTCCACTACCGCCTTTTTAATTTCGTCATAACTAGTATCATGTCCCGTATGATCCCATAAATAATGTAGATAGAAATGTCGCAGCGGGTCCTTTCACTTTTAACTGTAGTAGACGGACCATGCAGCATTTTCAAAGAGACGAAAGAAAATACTTAACTGATGGTCCAGTACCATCACCACGAAATACCTCTATCGAAAAATCGATCAACAGTGCCGGGATTGCCGGGTTTGCTGGTACAATTTGGGCGGCTCGTACAATCGCGTTTGGAGCGGGATTAGCCGGGTTGGCAATTGGCGGCGCTTGCTTAGGCATTTTTTTTTTTGTAATTAGTAAGTTTCCTTTCAATGTAACAGTGTACTGTTAAAGAAAAAAACTTCCTCAAAGTAACAGACTAATACACGACGGAGACCGGTAAAAACTAGGCTAGAGATGAGAAGACCAATTCCTGCGAATATTACACCACTTAGAAAGAAAACAAAATTAGCGCAAAGCCCCATAGAACATTAAAATTAATAGGTCTAATCTAGGAAGTCAATAACTAGCTGAGTTACTCGAACCCTAACCACGTTACTTTCATTCGTGTAGTTTGTATGTCCATTTATGTATTTTTCAATGATTCTTTGTAGGTTAATTGTAGGTAAACATATTGTAGGAAGTAATTATTCTTTGATCTGCTTTGTTTAATGGATATTTAAGGTTGAATTTGTAATATAAATATTGTATAAAAAAAATTTTAGATTTCTGGTAAAAGGTAAAAAAAAAAAAAAAAAGTAAAGAATGTCTTATTTTACCAGGCGAAGTTAGGGCTAAGAAGCCCTCTCTAACACTTAACCTGGGGACCCAACGGCTTAAAGGTGACTTCCGAACCACCACCAATGGCCGGGCAGGCGGGCCGCTTGCAAGGACAGGATCGCTCAGCGGTCACCTGTCCAAGCAGCAGCCACGCTCGGCGTTGCTTGATCTGGTTATCTTGCGATAACCGCCGTACCCACTACACTGCGCCATTGGCAAAAGGTAGGTGAGGTCTAAAGCCTCTTGCTAATTGATGTTAGTAGTATGTCCTTATTATTGCTAGAAGCCTTGCTTCTAGCATTGAAGGTAGGGAGGATATAGGATGCTTCCTATATCATTTTAATTATTTATAGGAATCTTTATATTTTTTATTAAGAGAATTGTGAATTAATATAGTCATTGAATTGTAAGATTGTGAGCCTTCCAGCAGTGCTGAATTTCTTGTCAATTCGGGTTCGAGGAATGCTAGAAGCTTCCTTTTGTATCTAGGTATTGAGCATAGGTTACAGGTCTGGGTTGGATAGGTACCATTCAACTCAGACATTGTGTTGCTCAATTATGATTGGCCAATGTTAGCTTGATTAGATGGTGGGAGGGACTTCTAGATCCTTCCGGTGGCTTCAACCACGTTTTCAAGGGGATTCTTTGCTGTGTGCTTAGAGAGAGTAGTCGTGTTAAGTGATAGCCTACTCTTGCCGTATTGATTTTTCGGCAAGAAGGTTGAGTTGTAAGATTAAAATTTCTTTTCAAAATTTAAAGTTGTGATTCAATTAAGTAATATATAACAGTTATTTTAATTAGTTGGTGGAGTCTTCTGGAAATTGTGAAGTACTGTGAAAAGTTAGAATTTAACATTTTAAATTGTAAATTGCTTGATGATATTTTCCTGTTCAATTTGGTCAAATCAGGAATAGTCTACTGAAAAAGAAAATTTATTTAAATGTTCTGAGATTCTATATACATTTTAACAAGTTCCTAAATTTAACATTCAAAGCCAAGCGGACAATTCTGGATAATTCAATAATTTGTATATTGGAAATTTACAGAAAATAAGTAGTTTTGAACTTGATACAATTTTGAGTTTAACTGGTTGGACATTGTCTCTTTCTTCATATGTTAAATATTAATATTACCTTAATTTGTTTGATTTTTATTTTAAGAAGAAGACTTATTTTATTATTTGTTTCATTTTATATTAGAAGAAGATTATTTTATTTTGAAGTTTAATGAAGATTCTTATTTTGAGTTTGTGTTGGAAACATTAGCACTGAGAACTTGAAAGACACAGTTATTGAATGATTGATTGATTTTTAGTTTTAAGACTGAACTTGTGAACATTTGATGAGTTAAAAAATATAAAGGAATTGAGAATAAATTCAAAGTAAAAAAGATAGCTTGGCGTTGCTGTATTATTGATTTTAAATTTTATTAAAATTACTATTATTTCATACTGAGTTTAATTATTGAATTCCATTGGAAACTTTTGCATTCTTAAAATAAAGGGTTATTAGTTCAGAACACAATTGATCGCTATTATAATAAAACAAAAATAGTTGTAATTGGTTTATAGAAGATAACTCAGAAAGATATAGTACGTGATAGCAACGTCTGTGGGCATGGCCATCAGAATGTTATAATATTATCTGTGTGCTCACGGACTAGTAAGGAGAATCAAACACTGATTCTGTGCTTAAAGACAGCTGAAGATATACTTGGTATAAGTGTTAAAACTCTTTACTTTACTTTATATATATACTCAGAAAGATATATTATGTATAGCAAGGTCTGTAGGCATGGCCATCAGAATGTTATACTATTATCTGTATGCACACGGACTGGGGAGGTGAAGCAAACACTGATTTTGTGCTTAAAGACAGCTGAAGATATACCAGGTATACGTGTTAAAACTCATTACTTTATATATACTCAGAAATATATATTGTGTGATAGCAACGTCTGTGGGCATGGCCATCAGAATGTTATACTATTATCTGTATGCACACGGACTGGGGAGGTGAAGCAAACACTGATTCTTGTGCTTAAAGACAGCTGAAGATATACCGGGGTATACGTGTTAAAACTCTTTACTTTATATATATACTCAGAAAGATATATTATGTGATAGCAACGTCTGTGGGCATGGCCATCAGAATGTTATACTATTATCTGTATGCACACGGACCGGGGAGGTGAAGCAAACACTGAATCTGTGCTTAAAGACAGCTGAAGATATACCAGGTATACGTGTTAAAACTCATTACTTTATATATATACTCAGAAAGATATATTGTGTGATAGCAACGTCTGTGGGCATGGCCATCAGAATGTTATACTATTATCTGTATGCACACGGACCGGGGAGGTGAAGCAAACACTGAATCTGTGCTTAAAGACAGCTGAAGATATACCGGGTATACGTGTTAAAACTCTTTACTTTATATATATACTCAGAAAGATATATTACGTGATAGCAACGTCTGTGGGCATGGCCATCAGAATGTTATACTATTATCTGTATGCACACGGATAGTGAGGAGAATCAAACACTGATTCTGTGCTTAAAGACAGCAAAAGATATACCGGGTATAAGTGTTAAAACTCTTTACTTTATATATATATACTCAGAAAGATATATTATGTATAGCAAGGTCTGTAGGCATGGCCATCAGAATGTTATACTATTATCTGTATGCACACGGACTGGGGAGGTGAAGCAAACACTGATTTTGTGCTTAAAGACAGCTGAAGATATACCAGGTATACGTGTTAAAACTCATTACTTTATATATACTCAGAAAGATATATTGTGTGATAGCAACGTCTGTGGGCATGGCCATCAGAATGTTATATACTATTATCTGTATGCACACGGACCGGGGAGGTGAAGCAAACACTGAATCTGTGCTTGAAGACAGCAGAAGATATACCAGGTATACGTGTTAAAACTCATTACTTTATATATACTCAGAAATATATATTACGTGATAGCAACGTCTGTGGGCATGGCCATCAGAATGTTATACTATTATCTGTATGCACACGGATAGGGGAGGTGAAATCAAACACTGATTCTGTGCTTAAAGACAGCAAAAGATATACCGGGTATAAGTGTTAAAAACTCTTTACTTTATATATATACTCAGAAAGATATATTATGTGATAGCAAGGTCTGTAGGCATGGCCATCAGAATGGTATACTATTATCTGTATGCACACGGACTGGGGAGGTGAAGCAAACACTGATTTTGTGCTTAAAGACAGCTGAAGATATACCGGTATAAGTGTTAAAACTCTTTACTTTATATTATATATATACTCAGAAAGATATATTGTGTGATAGCAAGGTCTGTAGGCATGGCCATCAGAATGTTATACTATTATCTGTATGCACACGGACTGGGAGGTGAAGCAAACACTGATTTTGTGCTTAAAGACAGCTGAAGATATACCAGGTATAAGTGTTAAAACTCTTTACTTTATACATATACTCAGAAAGAT